>NC_085103.1:688181-745681 GCF_963422355.1 Corticium candelabrum
TATACAGTCAGTTGCTAGATGCACCAAGAAAAGCTGGTGGTCAGAAGTTAGGTTCAAAGACACTCTAAGACACCATCTACAGAATGTCGGTATTGATCACCAAGAATTGGGAATGATAGCATGTGACCGTTCAGGTGGAAGAAAAATATGAGATTAGGTTTGGATCGTTACAAGGAAGCGAGAATTGACAAGATTGAAGAAAAGAGACTAATGCGTCACAGCTATACACCAGAGAACTTTCTTACTGGTACAAAGAACATTTGCAATATCTGTCGTAGATATATCTGTCATAGAGTATGTTGTTCTAGAATTGGACTCTTTGCATATGAACATGCTCATCAAAGACAAATTGTAAACAACTGCTGAATGGAAGTCATGAACTCATTGTTGAGTAGTGAAAAATAGAGAGAGAGAGAGAGAGAGAGAGAGAGTGTGTGTGTGTGTGTGTGTGTGTGTGTGTGTGGAACCCAGCCATCTGGCTGGGGGCGTAACCGTAATGAACGGCAGCTCCTTATCCATTTGCCATTTTTGTGTGTGTGTACGTGTGTGTGTGTTTGTGTGTGTGTGTGTGTGTGTGTGTGTGTGTGTGTGTGTGTGTGTGTGTGTGTGTGTGCACGTGCGATAACTTTAATAGTGAACAAAGTACTTAGTCAAAAGGATTTTATCTGGATCTGCCTTTCTGCTTCAGATCTTTCAAAAATTACTTGGACTACATTTTTGTACAATCACTAACACTTGTTTCCAATGCTAATGTTTGAAATCCCTGAAGTCTGCAGTTTTACTCTACCTAGTCGTTCTATCTTGTTTTTTCAATTGTTTTAGCTCTGTACTATTTGTTGATCGACTGCTTGTTTGTCATGTCAGTTTGCTTGCTTCCTTGCATGGATGTCAACTAAAAGACATTGACTTGTTTGTTTTAGTCGTGGTGCTTGCATTACTAAATTGTTCATGTTAAGGTGCATTTGGAGACAACGCAGTGAAGACTAGACTGTTGAACATTATGATGCAGTTGAGAAAATGTTGTAACCATCCCTACATATTTAATGGTAATTGCAAACAGTATATTTTTTGAGTGCTGACAGTGTCAATGTACTTCTCTCTTGCAGGTGTTGAACCGGAGCCATTTGAACAAGGAGACCATCTTGTGACAGCAAGTGGTAGGCAAATATTGCTTGAGACACCATGACTGTTTATTTGCTTTATAGTGCAGTTTAGTTGATTGTTATTAGCTATTGTGGTGGTGGTCGTTGTCGTAGTCATGGTAGTGGTGGTTGTGGTGGTGGTGGTGGTTGTTGTTGTTGTTGGTGGTCGGTGTTGGTGTTGGTGGTGGTGGTGGTTGTGTGTGTGTGTGTGTGTGTGTGTGTGTGTGTGTGTGTGTGTGTGTGTTATGTTGTGTGTGTGTGTGTGTGCATGTGTGCATGCGTGTGTGCGTGTGTGTGTGTGTGTGTGTGTGTGTGTGTGTGTGTGTGTGTGTGTGTGTGTGTGTGTGTGTGTGTGTGTGTGTGTGTGTGTGTGTGTGTGTGTGTGTGTGTGTGTGTGTGTGTTATGCATGCATATTGATATTTTTCTATCTATGTGCATGCACTGTTGTCTATCATATTGTGAATGTCTGTGCTTGCGTGCTGGTACAGTAGCAGCATTGATGCAGGTGTGTTTGTGTACACTGAAATGTTGTGTGCATGTTTAGTGGCGATTTACTATGTTAAGTTAACTATGGATTTGTAAGATGCTACCACTCAAACTGCATCTAAGGTGATCATGCATGATCACACTTCTCATGTGACATGTTGCAAGCATAAATTTTTGGCATTTGTGGTGGTGTCTTTAGTTAGACTGGTACTTTAATAGCATATGGTATTTTTTGGTGTGATTTAGCAATTTTCAGATGGTGTCTAGTGGTTTTATCTACTTTGATTCTGAAAGCCCTGCTGCTTTTTTATTGCAATATAACAGTTACTGTATTTTGGAAGTATTTTATGCAGATTTGGTTATAGGTAAATTGGCTTTACTTGACCAACTACTGTCTCATCTGAAACAAGGGTGATATCTGCACTGATAGTAATGATAGGTTATGTACTTGTATTTCTTTGTTGCTTTCAGCGGTCATCGAGTTCTGATATTTTCACAAATGACAAGAATGCTTGATATTCTACAGGACTATTTAGAATACAGAGGTGGAGATGAGATACTATTTCTCTATTTTACTGTGATATGTCATTTTTGTGTGGTCAGGCTATTGCTATGAGAGGCTAGATGGCTCTGTGCGTAGTGAAGAACGATATCTTGCTATAAAGAACTTTAGTGAAATGGATCATGAATTTGTGTTTTTGTTGAGCACAAGAGCAGGTATGGAACACTTTCACTATTTTAACAGATTATTGAGTCACTGTACAGGTATGCAGTTGAGAGGTAATTTAGACAGTCAGACAAAACTGATGGGAGAAAGGTTGGACAGACAGTTTGTCAGATGAAGCCCTTTGTATGAAGACGGCATTGTGCTATTGGATGACAGGCATGGAGTTACTGTTCTTAAATTAAACTGATATGTAGGCAGACGGCAAGTAAATTGCATTTTGGTATCAGTCTGTTATTGGTGTGTTTTAGCATTTTGGTATCAGTCTGTTATTGGTGTGTTTTAACAGGTGGTGTTGGTCTCAACTTGACTGCTGCAGATACTGTTATTTATGCTGACCTTGACTTCAATCCGCAGAGTGATCTTCAGGCAGCAGCTCGTGTGTACAGAATTGGGCAAAGCAAGTGAGCGAATTAACTATTTACAAATGTGAATAGTTATAAATATAGCTTTAAGAAAAGCACTATAGGACCAGTAATATAGATTAAAGTGAAATAGTAAAAGAAGAGTGTTGTGCGGGAAGAATGATGTGCATGGTTTGATGGAAAATTACTAGTTTTTTATCACTCAGAAGTAATTTAAATTGTGTAGTTTGATGGCAAGGAAACAATTTCTCAATACATATACAATTGCTGCAAATGTGCAGCATTAACCCAATTGCAATAATGTCTGGTTTACATATAACAGAATCGAATGTTATTACCAAAGTTTGCGAGTCACGTATTATTAACTAAATTGTTTGCTTTGGAATTTATTGCACTCCTACCATGTACAACATTTTTCTTTTATGATATATGGCGATGTTTACTACAGACCAGTGAAGATCATACGGCTAGTGACAAGAAGTACAGTTGAAGAGATTATTATGAAGAGAGCTGATGCTAAACTCAAACTGTCAAACACCGTTATTGACGGAGGCCATGTCTGTCAGTAATTGATCTTTGGTTACATAATTGTTTACAAGGCTTTTGTTAGTTTACTCACGATCCCTCACATTCTGGAGTGTTTTTGGACTCACCGGTTCAGGTTGCGCATAGTTTTACTAATTTCTTTGATTATACATTCAATTCAATGATGATACATTTCTGTAGCTGTGCAACATGCTAAAGTTTGGTCTTGATAAGTTGCTGACTTCCAGTTACCCTAGGTATGTTCAATTTTATGCTAAAAGACTAACACTTTGGTTTTGAAAGGATTTTTGTTGTAATTTTGTAGTGAATTGGATGATCAAGAATGGAAGAAGTTCTAATTGTTTGAGGTTTTGAAAAGATACATTTGTGTTTACCTGAGATTTATTTAGGATTTTGGGAAAGAGTGAAAATGGACGCTGGCTTGGAAGTGAAGATGATATTCAAAGTGTACAATCACATGACATGGAGGATGTAGCAGTTGGGGTAGATTCAGGTTCATACTGCAACATCTTACTGTACAAATGACGCTTTTTGTGACTACTAGTTATTTTATAGGTGACAACATTTATATGTATGAAGGACGTGATTATGCCACTGTATCTGATGCTGATCAGAAAGCACTGCAGACATTGCTAATTGGTAAAAGGTCATGATTGCCATATTTGCTTCTATCTGTAATGTGTTTGATTTGAGCAGATCAAGATGCACAGGCTTTACTTGATCAACGAGTATTACGTAATGAGATTAAGGTATGAACACAGCGATGCTATGGGCAGTGTACATTTTCTGTTACAATGATTGAAAATCAGTTTTGAAATGCTAATAAGTGCGCATACTTGCTGACTTATTTGAATTAATTACTGAGATGCAAAATTCCTGATTTTATCAGAGTTTCAGCTAAAGCAGGCAGCTGCCCCTAAGTAAATCTGTTGCCACAAGCACATAGAACTTTAGAATCATAAAATCAGATTGCCAGTACTTGTCTATTCTCATTCTTGGCTTTCCATTGTTTGATTTCAACTTTAGTTTTTGACTTTTATGTGAATGCAAGAAATTGCAACAGATAACAGCTGTATGATTTGTGATGTAAAATTTGCCTGCTATGTGTTTATATGTAGGTTCCCATTGTTGCAGTTGCAACTGGCAGTAATAGTAGTAGGAAAAGGAAACAGTTGAGTGAAGAAGAACTGGCAGCCAGGAGGCAAAGGGTAAAGTAGAAATCATTTTAATGTGGATGATTTAACTGACCTTTTTTATTTTCAATTTATTTGCGTGCAACATTAGCGTAAAGAAGCTGCTGAGAAACGTGCAAAAGTAGCAGAAGAAGAAGAACACAAACGACAAGAACAGAGACGTCTTAAATTGTGACTACTCATTAATATATGTTGAACAGCAAATGTGTTTCATTTAATAATCGTATTAATTAGAATGAAATTCTGGCAGCAGGAAGGATATGAATCATGTAATGTAGCTGTACAAAGCGATGATAGTGAAGATGAATCAGACATTCTCATAAATTTGGAGAATGAAGATGATGAGAAGACTGCAAAGAATATTCAATTTGTAGTTGGTGATGTAACTCATCCAGCAATGACAGGAAATAATGATGCCATCATTGTGCATTGTGTTGGTAAGGTTGTGTGTGTGTGTGTGTGTGTGTGTGTGTGTGTGTGTGTGTGTGTGTGTGTGTGTGTGTATGTATGTGTGTGGTGTTATTTCTTCTGGTTGTGTTTGTGGAGTGTGCCCTATTTGCGCATGAAGTTTGGTACATTTCATAAACATTCAATTTTTGAAGATGACAGTGGACAGTGGGGACGTGGAGGCCTGTTTACTGCTATATCTAACCGATCAATGAAACCTCAGGCACAATACGAATTGGCTGCAAAGATGAAGGGTAATTTAGTCAATTGGTGATTTCACAAACTTATTGTATTGCTGAATGTGCGGTTATGCTGTAGATCTATCCATAGGTGACTGCCACATTATTCCTGTGGATGACATTGTTAGCAGAGTTCATGGATCTGACATGGTTATATTTGTTACATACATGTTTAGACATAATTGTTAAGTTTGGAATAATGCATACTAGGTTGCACTCTTTGTGGCTCAACGTCGGAGCAGGCACAACCAGATATCTGCTATTAAATTACCTGCATTGGAAGACTGTTTAAGACGACTTGCTCGAGTAGCCAAGGAAAGGAAAGGTCAGCTGTGTAGCATGTGTTGTGAGTGTGGGTGTGACTGCATGGGGACGTGTTAGCATACATATTTTCTGTACATGTTATTGATTTCTCTCATAGCCAGTGTTCATCTACCTCGTATTGGCCATTCTACTCCCAACTTCAACTGGTATGGAACAGAGAGGCTTATCAGAAAACATCTGGTTTCTTGTGGCATCCAAACATTCATGTATCATTTCATTTTCGTTTTGTTTTGCCCTGGTTGATAGCAATTTTATTTCACATACATATGTGAGATGAATTCCTGAGCTGTATGTAGATATTATTTTTCAAGGCATGGTACAAGGAAACCCCTTGCTTCTTCTGCTGCAAGTTCATGCCGACAACACCAGACGAATTCATCAGAAAGTGAAGAAGACAGAGCGTTACAGTTAGTGTGTGACAGAGAGTTGCAGAAAACCAGTTTGCCTGCTGGATGTTTAAATGGAATTAATGTCTTCTTGTATGGCTTGGAGACAGAGAAAAGACAAAGACTAGAAAAAGATGTCTTATTGTATCCTTGCAGTATGAATGGAAATTGCATGGTGATTTAGTTGCACAGTAATTGGTTGATACTAGTTTGAATGTATAAGTCCTCTTAGGCGTACCCTATAACCGGTTATTTCTGCAATCATGATATTTCTGTGAATTCTGCAAAGAAATCGCGGGCCGCACAAATAATATTTGCAGATATTTAGGCCTCTCCTCAGAGTCCTAGGCAGTCACTGTGCAGACACAGGTACACTGTACATGTTTGTATACCATGCAGTAACTGTCTTCCTGGTTGAAACGCAGAAATTTAATTAGCATGAAATCGCTGCAATTTTAGTCCACAGAAATATCCGGTTATATGGTAGTCTAGGTGTGTTGTTTGCCTTGACTATTTATTGCAAGACAAGGAGGCGAGGTGAGTTCTACTATTGGGCCTAACGTTTCTCACGTTGTTTGTGCTGGAGATGGTCAGTGGCCTCAGGTAGTGCTTGTTGCCAACCCTGTGTGCACGTGTGTGTGTGTGTGTGTGTGTGTGTGTGTGTGTGTGTGTGTGTGTGTGTGTGTGTGTGTGTGTGTGTGTGTGTGTCCATTACTTCATGCGAGCTGAAGATGTCTGTCTGTGTTATAGGAGATTGAAACTATGGATTTGACAGCTGTGCCTGTATCTTACTTGTGGTTAGAGGAATGTATCAAAAAACAATCTGTAGTCAGTGTGGCTGACTATATAGTCATGTTTTGAGTCAATGACAACTGGCATCTGTCAGAATGTCGATGTGCAATGACTTGAACACATCCTCTACAATGCTGATTGAATTCAGAGACATATTGTTGCTAGTGGTAATGTCAATTGTCTTGCTTTTAAAACTATATCTTGTTTGCTGTGTATTTTATTATAGCAAATTCATAACTAGAGCCAGTTGTTTGTATGATGATGCATGTACATGTATATATAAGTATACGTGCACATGCATGGTATCCTTTGTGGTCAATCGATTTGGCACAGCTTGATACACAGCTTCCAAAATTGCTTAAAGTTGGGATAGCCACTCTAAGCTGCAACAGACAAACAATACGAAATTGAGCATTGCCGAGTGTGAAATGCTGCGAACTCGGAATGGCATCTAACCAACTTTCGTCGTTTGGACCTCCACAACTTAGAAGTCTAGTCCTATCGTGAACATCAGTACATGACTCGAGGAATGTTTGATATTGTTTATCCTTCTTGATACAATTTAAACGTGACTGTAGTTTCTTAGGATTGTTTGTAAGGACGTTGGCAGTTGGAACTACCTTCTGCGCTGATTCACCTGTGCTGTGTAGGTCGTTCAAAGCTGATTTCAATTCAATGTATAATTGCCGCGATGAAAATTTTTCTGATAAAACATTACACATATCAGAAGGCAGTCCTGACAAGCTGCATGGTAAATATTTGAGAGTGCTGGCCCAAGCACCCGAATAGGCAGACGGAGCTAACTTGCTGATTGGTTCAGACCAAAATCTCCCTGACTGATACTTAAGCTTGGTTGCTGCAATTCTATTTTAGTCAACTTGCGCCCGACAATACTTTGGAAACAATGTCTAATATTTTGATCGTGTTGTGAGGCAGCTGATGTAACCAGAGAAAAAGGAACTGTTCTCAAAAGATTCATAATTCTCAGTAAACCACAGTATCTCAAAGTAGATTAGCTGATTGGGCATGGTCAAGGAGAGGCAGCTTGTTCAGGAAGTCGTTTCAAGATAGGTTTTTTGCTTGCATAATTCAACGACGAAACTGTCACTACGGACCAGTACCCCGAGAATAACTAGTCCATCATACTGCACATCAATTGGCAAACTCCATCCTTCAATAGGCAAAAGAGAGTATGCTTCACATTTGCCTTCTCTCAGTTCTAATCCAATTTTGGTGAACTGTTGTTTATGGACAGATAAGTATATAGCAGACACCTGGTCTTTTGAGCCAACAAAAACCAAATCGTTTAGGTAGCTATGTAATAAAATTGAATGGCTTCTGTCGTTGACTGATACAAGAATTGGTTGAATAGCTAGGGAAAACGAAGATGGACCAAGGCGGTCTTCTTGCTGAACACCTTCATCGGAAACGATGCAATCCGATCCTTTGGACTTGCTATTGGTAAGAAGAGGAGAATTTAGGTAGCATTTTGATACAAATGGGTAGATTTCTGGTAGACTAGCTGTTCATCATCCTAATTATGCAAGATCGCTGCACGGCTTACAGTGTTAAAAGCATTCTTTGCATCTAGGTTGATCACAACCCAATCTGGAGGGTTCTGTAAGCACATCCGAATAAGATGGGTGATAATTTCTGCACCCCAGGAGTGCATACACCGTATTGATGAGGTGATAAGAAGGTTGATATACGTTCTTTCAATTGACTACAGACTGCCATGGCCGTTAACCGTCTAATGCAACCTCCAACAGCAATAGGTCGATCGAACGTCGGCATTGCCCTTTTTTGAAGTAATGAGTTTAGCTCCTGCTAGTACTCTTGCTATTTGATCAGTAATGCTACCAGAAAGGAAACAGTTGCAGACAACCACAAGGAGATTGGTTGAAGTTCTGATTCCAATAGCAATTTCAGATGCTCAAATCTCAAGCTATCACATCCAGGGTTTGAGACATTGGGACTTTCTCGAAGACAAGCTATCACATTCAGGGTTTGAGTCATTGGGACTTTCTCGAAGAGTTTCTTTTGAACGAATTTAAATTTGAATTGGAGAGCAGGGTAGTTGGAAGTTTGAGAAATAATCAGGAAAACGACTTTGTCTCTCTGGATGTTTATTGTTAAGCTTCTCAAAAGTCTCATCAGATAATGGAGCAACTCCAGGACTATTGAGAATGTTATGGCTGCTTTTGATAGTTCACCTGCTTTGATTTTGGCCTTGACTGTCCTCTTCAGCTCTGCAGAGAGTTATTGAGCAGACTCTGGGTTTACTTGATCAACATGTGTAGGAGGAGAGGTAAATTTTGGCTGAGAGCGTTCATGAAATTTCTCTTCTCTAGATAAAGAGAAACGCTTTTCAAATTTCTTTGATCCAGACTTACCTCCTCTAGTCAGGGGCTGTAGAAGAAATCTTGGAATAAGGAGAAACAATTTCCATACAGATTCATCTTGACAGTTCTTCTGTAATCTGAGCAACGGCACTGAACAGCTATTCCTGAAGAGTGACTGAAGATATGATGGAATATGTGTGACGGAAGGCACTATTTGGCGAGAGATGCTATCTAGGTCTATCTGCTCAATGAAATTCAATCCATCGATCTACTGTTGGGCAATCATTGCAAATCCAAACCAACAGACTTGTCTTCCTCAGCTGTAACCTCACTCGCGGAGAGACTATTTGTTCCAATATCAGAATACGTTGATGAATAACATTGAGATTGCGATGTCACATGACTACTTGTGAATCTACAAGACTTCTCGTGTCTAGCAAGCAAGTTGGCGCCGTTAGATGATCTTGACACGTGAGACTTCCCACAGTAGCTACAAGGCTCTAGAGAGTGCTTGTTTCGAAATTCAAAGGAAATTTCTTCAAACTTACGGTAACTGCGAATGTGATCAAACACCCAATATGCGACTCTCTGTCGGTATCTTGCTACAGAACAGTTCGCAACCGTACAAGACAGCAAACTGCAAGAAGTCGGAAAATTGGACGATTCCATGCAATGCCATGAAATGACAACACGTACCGTTGAAAAAGAAGAAGAAGGAGCAAACGTAGAATCCGACTACAGTCAAGATGATTTCAATTATGTCAACCAGAGAGCAAGCGAATTGTTGCGGCACCATTACTCTATCAATCGCTTCGTGTCGCCAGTGACGGAAACTCAAAGGAGTATACGCTCTCAGCGTACAGTACATATATATATATATATATATATATATATATATATATATACTCACAGCGATCATAGGTGAACAAAGATGAGCAGCCAGTTAATTATTGAATAATGCATGGACGTTCTCATGGATTGTGGCAGGGAGAAATTAAAGATCTATGCCAAAGTACATCGTCCAGAACGTGAACTGATGGGCAGACTAGGTGTGCCTAGCATGACATACTAGACAGTACTAGCTAAAATTGCATGGAAAGTGATATGCATCGGTGATTGAAACAAAACATATTAGCAAGGCAACTCACGTTTCGAATCAACACACCTACCTAAACGCACAAGTGTAGTATCAAACAACATATCAATTTAATATTAAAACACAGTTTTGTACAGTAAAATTAAAAAAGAAAATAAATACCTGAATCTAATACAATCGATTAGCAAGAACTTCGAACATTATGCAGAGATCATTCGGTAGCGTAGTATACGTCTGCTGGGTCGTGTTTCATATATTAGCTCTAAACTAAATTGCTAGCACATGGCCTGTAGTGTCTCCTTTAATTAATGATGCCGCTATATAGTTTGTCACAAATCAATCAAGTGCGTAGGAAGAAAAGTACCTGAAACCCTACCTCGCGATTAGATTAGACTTTAGACAATGGGTTTCTTGTATACCATAAATATTGCTGTCCGCTCTATAGTTTAATTAACTTTGATTTTTTATATACTGGTGGATACACCACTTACTGTTGCAGATTTCATGTGAGCTCAGTGGCATCAAACAGTGCTAGATTTGTCAACAAAAAAGACCTTATCAACGGCTGAAATTGAACAGCCATTAACTATTTAGATTATAAGAATTTAGCAGATGGCGCTCCTTAAATAGAATACATGTTCACTACTGAATCAACGAATGGCCGCAGACCTCTAAGCATATTTCATCTAGAAAGGTGACTGTACCGGTAGTTGAGTAGGTATGTCCTATTAGCAAATTAGATTAAACTTTTTGGTCACGCTTTTAGCGCAAATCGTTAATTAAGAATAGCCGTCGGCTGTGTCGATAACCACTTTGATGTGCACGTCCTAACTGAGAGGAGACACTTGAGGAGGTTCAGAGAGTCTAGCAACCTCTATTTTCTACGCAGTTACACGAAAGAACCGAGAAAGGCAGCACGACTTCTCTAGACAGAAGTACAAAGTTGTGGCGGATGGCGTAAGTCAAATTAATTAATTATGTTCACTTGTCTGAATGTGTCGGATCTCGATCGACGTGTCTTTGTGATCTCACGAAAGTGCTTGTTGATCGCTTGATGTGCACAAGCTCTCTTCTTCAGATATTATTAGTGTCAACACGATATGAACGCTTTCGAATTGCCATTCAATTGTATTGTAAATTATCAAACAGCTGCCAATGAATTTGACATGCAGTCTCGTGAAGGCAATAGATAATCGAATCTCTTTGGTTCCGATATACCGAAATTCGTTTTCTAAATTTGCTTGAGTTTAGTCCGTTTCCAAAAGCTGTTGAAAGAAAACTATTTCGTTTCATATTCAGATTGCCAATTCTCAAATTAGAGCGGACCAAACAGTTTTGGCTGCATAAATATGTACATGTAAAATAACTAGAGTAGGAAGATGACGAATAGCAACATAATGTTTTAAGGTGTATACCGTTGGAAGGTTCTTTTTGCCACAAATGTTTAGATAATGCAGTCTATTTTGCTTTTGTTTGCTTGACTGCTTATGGTGCATTTTGAATATTCAAAGCGCCAACGTCTGCGCTTTTGAGAGTGACGCCATTGTGTTACAAAAAATATTAAATAGAATATTTAAATATTCTAGATGAAGGTTTTCACGTATTCTCAACGTCGTCGTGTACAAAAAGCGCACGAGTAGTGGGAGAGAAAGTGCATGGGAGGATAAGTAAGTGAAGGAGTCAACACGAGTACAGGTGGGAGAGTAAGCGCAAGGAAGAGAGAGTGCTAGCTATAGGCGAGTAAAGAGCAAGAGTGAGAGACTTAAATGCGAGTACCTAGTAATTATGTAGTAAATTTGGTGTTCGTGATTCTCAAGAAAGTACTTCCGATCCACTGGACTGTAAAATAGACAACTGATGTTTCGCCACTCACCTGAGTTTGCTCTAGTTAATTAATCGATTAATATTTCTTGGCTTTTTTGTAAAGGTTTTTCTTGATTAATGAACGAGAGCCTACCGTCTTCGATTAATTAAATAGAGGTCACGACTATGAGACAGCTTAATTTGCACAGTAAACTTTGACTAATTGTCATGCCTCAGAGGCCTTTCAGTATCTACTAAACCAAAAGTAAAATGTTTACCATGCAGACGATACGCATTTCTGTTTGCCTTTCATTTCTAACAGTTGCAAAGGACAACTATTTTTTGTCTTTATAAGTGCATGCAATCATTGCGTATTTCCATATAAATTATGGGCGTGGTCGGGTAGATTTGAGCTCTCACAGCTTTAGTAGTAATATAGCAGGTGATATTATGGGCCATCTAAAGCCACTGCGATTATGACGTTCATGTAGACCCGCAGCCATGCAGGGTAACTGCGTAAATTGTTGGCTAACTCCTACACTGCACGCGTCACTTAATATTGAAATGTTATCTGAGCTCGGCGGCGAGAGCTCATATAGTCCAGCTGCTGTGACAACAGCAAACACAACAAATTGTCATCATGGACCCCTTCCTAAGTGTCTCTAATTTGACTAAACTTGCTGTTTTATCAAATTGATCTTGATTTAGGTGTGTGTCAATAATGTTTTGCATATTGAGCTATTTAGCCCAACCCACTGGTCTCTGCAGGTTTTCAATGCGGGCGTGTAAACAAAGGGTGCAAAGCTGGAAATCGTCTCCAGACTTGCGTACTTACAAGTCGGTCACTTCGTCTGACAAGGAGACTTGCTGTCATGGACAATGCACGTTCCCCTTTGCAAATTCCCTTGGAGCGCCAAATTTCTGTTAATAACGACGACACGTACTATTGATTGTAGCAGCAACAGCCACGCACACCGAAAATTCGAGTTGTCAGACTGCACAGCCACTATGCAGAAACGCTGTGGAACAAGTAAAATGTTACAAGTCAGGTACATTTCAGCTACACGTACCGCATGGCGCCTGAATCCAGCACCTTCGCTTTCTAGTTGGAGAAATTGAACTGAACACGCACGTGCAACTGTAGATTAGACTAAGGGCGAAACCTTTAAGACAAGAAAATGACTAAACTGCATGTACAGGATGGACAACCTGATGGCCGAATTTTCGTAGCAGCTACCAAACAAAGAGTGGTGGCGGCGCCTTATGATGACATCACGTTCGTCTATTGGTCGCTAATGACACCACGTCTCGTCTATAGATCGGAATAACTTCATTTGCATCTGAGCTATTCGAGTATAAATACGGTCGTATGTACGGTCGGTCGTCAGCAGACTACTGCACCCTTAGCTAGCCTCGTACCAGACCCTCTCGCGCCGTCGTGCCCGGTTCCCGTATAACACAACAACGCCGGAGAGGGTCTGGGATCATACCGTCTACTTTCTTCACCTAGTATCACCCTGGTCTCGCGTGGCCAGACGTTTGCGCGGGGGAGGAGGCGTGCAGGGAGCAATCTAGGTAGCTTGGACTAGGGATGCACTAGGCGCCGCTCTATTACTGTGCTAGGCTACAAGAACAATACGAATCGGGAAGCTCGAGTACGATTCGGGAACATTTGGAGCCTGGCAGAGGAGAGGGTCTGGTACGAGGCTACCCTTAGCCAGGATATCCGGGTCTCGGATAATTAGGTAGTGATAGTACGATTGACTGCTAATGCCCAACGTGAAACTTTTCCAGCGATCTGCTTTAGTTTTAGCATTAATTAAGTCTGTTGGACTGAGACTCGATCAACAGCCAAGATTAGCTCAAACTTTAATTTTTAGTGTCCATTACAAGCTAAAAACGTGTGTGTGTGTGTGTGTGTGTGTGTGTGTGTGTGTGTGTGTGTGTGTGTGTGTGTGTGTGTGTGTGTGTGTGTGTGTGTGTGTGTGTGTGTGTGTGTGTGTGTGTGTGTGTGTGTGTGTGTGTGTGTGTGTGTGTGTGTGTGTGTGTGTGTGTGTGTGTGTGTGTGTGTGTGTGTGTGTGTGTGTGTGGTGAGTTTACATAATTTTATCTGTTTTTAGATATTCGAAAAAAGTGGGTGATTCAATATTAAAATGTAAGTTCCAATTTGTGATGTATTTTGTTGTCTTATTAGAGTAGCTTTGCAAAAGTCTCTTCAACATAATGACTGACGATTAATACTTAGAATTAGCTAACTTACTTATTGTACTATACACAGCAATTTATGCCACACATTGCTTTCTTGTTTTATAAGTAAAATGTTTAGTAGAACAACAGCATAGGTTGGTTAAATGAGGAGTTCATCAATTATAGGAATTATCACTAACCTTGCAAATTTTTAGTAGCTGTTGCTGAGAATCTCTCAATACCACTTCTTATACATGTATAGCCTGCGTTAAATTACAACAAAAATTCTCTTTTTATGTGTAGATTATTCTGATAACACTATAGATGTATGATGATGTCGTTAGTATTAGGTGGTCAATTACGACATCTAGTATTCACGTAAGCATATGTGTTTTATACCGTATTTCTGATAATCAATATATAGACTATATAAATTTTAGTTATTGATGTTATATTTTATGAGACTGCGCATGCATTGTATTATCCACTGTCTGGGGGCCATTGGCTCTCTAAAATTTGCCAAAGAAGTTTAGAGAAAATTGACAAATAACACGCATACTGAGCTGCTTAGCTTGATCAAGTTGCAGCATTGTGTGCTAACATGAACATGTATGCACGTTTCTGCTCTAGATTTTGTCACGTTGTTGCGCTTTCACCATTAATTAGTGTTTCTTGCCACACTATGTACCGTCCTATACTTCTGAAAGCGTAGGGCAAAGCTCATGCAACCCAAAACAGTAAACCAGGATTTATTTCGTCTTGTATATGCGTAACGTATTTAAAGCTCTTGTTTACTTAATTGAACTGGCTATTGAGCGAACAATCAAGTATTCCTATATATATATATATATATACTTTAATTTACCAATTTAGCAATTCGCTAATTTTCATTTTCTATGTTTAAAAGTGATAACAGATATTTTTTAGGTTTTGCGGAAACAGCACTCGAAACTCCAAAATACTCTTCAGTAAAAAAAGACCCACGCACTACTTTCGAAACCTACTCTTACAGGTATTGGATAGCCTGCTTCTGGATTGCGTTCAGTACTGCGACCGTGTTCGTTACCAGTGTGATTATTGAATACGCAACACAAGACGTGTTTAGCAGATACGTAGAGCAACGTGAAGTCGCCAATGAATCATTTCTTTCATTTCCTAAAATTTACATTTGTAACAACGTCAAACAAGACTTGGCTCCAGATTATCCAAGCCACATTGACTGCAAGATTTTCCCTAACCTTTTTGAATTGGGGAATGAACCATGCGAGCCTAACCAACCGTTTCAAACGCTCACTTTGCTCAACCGTACCTGCATTGTTTATAATGGACTAACAGCTCGAAGCAGAAATAACTTACTGCGCGTTAAAGTGGACGTTGGCAATCATTCTTCTGTCTATGCTCCTTGGAAGGGGGCGTTTATGTTTTTGAAAAGCTTGCATTCTGAAACACCAACAGAGCTTCAAGATATTGAACAGTGGAAAATACTAGAAGCCCAACGATATCTTTTAGTGCAGCTGCGTGTATATCGAAAGACAAAGACTTTGGATTCCCAGGAAAAACCTGAACCTAAAGAAGACAAGTACAAAACAGAAGTTGGCCATTCTGCTTTAGTGGGCTACTATACAGGTACACAGTCCAATAGAACAGCAGTCGTAATCGACTTTTTCTTTCAAAGCTTTGATGTGGAGACAATAACAACATTTCATTTGCGTAACTACAGTTTGTTTATCGCTGATGTGGAAGGTGCGGCCAGCGTTTTTGGCATCATTATAATGATTCTAAGCTTTTTTTACGCAGTTGCATCATGTATCTATCGTTTTCGACATCCTGAGGCCGACGATTACAGTGATTTGTAAACACGGGTATGTTTGCTGTTGCTGCGATGAGCAAGATAGACATGTGTAGACGCTGTTTATGTCTTAGCTGACCAATTTGATTAGCAATTGATAACTGTATTACTTAGCATGCTTTGCTATATGTGCCGCCTGTTTACTGTTGCTGCTACTTCTTTTAGTGTAGCGCTAAATACCACGATTCGTGTGGCAGTTTACAAATGAGAAATGTATGGTAATGATTAGATTAAACAGACAATGTTTCGTCTCAAGTTAATTCTTGCTATTGCAGGACTGCTATGGTCTATCTTGTTTCCTTGCGAATACCACTCGTTTGTGCTCTTGTCGACGTTCTATATATAACGCATGCACTCACTCGCACTATATTCGATTACAATGTGCAAGAAAGAGCCATGTTTATTTTAGTAATTGATTAAGGCATCGAAGTTCAATATGACCACAACCAAAACGTAGTCATTATTGTATCGCAGAGATTCGGGAAAAACCACTCCACCCCTCTCTTGCACCTCATGCGTATACGTGCGTTCGCATCGAGCCGCAATCGCCTGACACCGCTACATCTCGATGGCAGTCGCATGGCAGTGCGCCAATATCGAAAACGCCCTCTTGGCTCCAAGACAACCAAGAATACATCTCTAGACGCCATAGAGAAGCCACCGCTACCAAGAAGGCGCGACGGGCTGCCGGCAACTTTTCGCGAAGGGATGCCAGCTCCACACTATCCCAACAACCCAATGTGACCAGTTTTGTCCACACTTCTCTGCGAGCGGCTATGGTTTTGTCGAACCCTGCGCATCCCAAATCCCCATCAAGATACTACGTATCCCGCGATACCGAAAGGTTGCCCACGAAGCAATTCTACGTAGACCTAGATATAGCGAGGAACAGAACACCTTCGCAGCCATGTCCGATCACGCGGTATCGAAAGTTGCCAACGAAGAAACATTATGTGGGCATAGACATGTATATAGCGATGAACATGCAGAACACCTTCGTAACCGTGTCCGACCACACGATATGGAAATGTCAACGAAGAAAAACTATGTGGACGTAGATATAGCGGGAAACAATACACCTTTAACCCATGTCCAACGACGTACTCCAGAATGTGTCCAAGAATCCGATTCAAACCACATTCGCCGATATGGGTCTTTGTGCCAAGAAGGGTCGTGCCTAGCATCTCCTCGTGGAGAACGCCTACGAGAACAATTTCCTCTCCGACATATCCAAGGTCGACTACCTTGCCGGAAACCGAGGGCGTACTCGTCTTCGCCCCTCGTAGAGTTGCCGTGTTTGTAGACGATAAGTACGTATTCGGGTACCTATGTTTGGAGGATACGGTCCCAGTTCGAGGAAGCATCTCTTGTACGCCCGGCGAGGGTGGATCTGCACAGAACGTTGTGGGAAAGACACGCACAACCCTTCGAGACACACTGGGTACCAAACGGAATATCGAGGTGCATGCCGGACCTACACACGGTACTACTCCACAAGGAGCAGGCTCCACGATACGAAGCACCCTCGCCTAGATCAAAAAGGACACGAACGCTGTCGTTCGTGGAACGAGGAAAAAGATGTATGGAGGCAACGAACTCTACGGGTAGTCGTGGCAAAGATCGACGTCTCCGATATATCGATGGGCGAACTCATTGTCCCAGAAAGAACGGAGATTGCTTGTCTTTGGCTATGGGCTATACAGTATTGACTACACCCAGGACTTCTCTGTGGTCCTCGATTGCAAGGCTCTGGTGAAATACCTATGCAGAGTCAACGAGTTCCGCGAGCGAGGAGAACTCTACAGCGCCATAGAGGAGGGCACACTGACCATACTGGCCAACAACGGTACTGTGGGGTAACCCCTTTTACACGTGGGTACACAGCTCGCCCGACCGATGTACGACTTGGATAAAGGTGTACAACAAATCGTTTCTCAATTCGAAGCTGGAGAGATCCAAGCAAAGTTTGGAAGCAAGTTGAGTGCAACAGATGACAGCTGTATGATTTTGTGATGTAAAACTTGCCTGCTATGTGTTTATGTAGGTTTCTATGGTTGCCGTTGCAACTGGCGCATGGCAGTAGTAGTAGGCAAAGGTAAAGTAGAAATCATTTCAATGTGGATGACTTGACTGACCTTTTCTTGTTTTCAATTTATTTGCATGCAACATTAGCGTAAAGAAGCTGCTGAGAAACGTGCAAAAGTAGCAGAAGAAGAACACAAACGACAAGAACAGAGGCGTCTTAAATAATGACTACTCATTAGCATATGTTGAACTGCAAATGTGTTGCATTTAATAATTGTATTCATTAGAATGAAATTCTGGAATCAGGAAGGATATGAATCATGTAATGTGTAGCTGTACAAAGTGATGACAGTGAAGATGAATCAGACATTCTCATAAATTTGAAGAGTGAAGATGATGAGAAGACTACAAAGAATATTCAATTTGTAGTTGGTAATGTAACTCATCCAGCAGTGACAGGAAATAATGATGCCGTGCAGGGGCGGATCTAGGATCTGACTGAAGGGGGTGCGCGACGGTGTGAAATTGATTGTGGGCGTGGTTAGAAAGTTGTCTATCTAGGAAGGGGAGCCAAACTGTATTTTATGCAGGAATAAATGACACACACGCGCCCCCACACACATGTAATGTGTATGTACACGTACATTATGTACCGTAAGTATAGTCACAATCACTGAATGCAAGATCGAACAACGAGATCACACCGCTTCTGATTTTGAAAGATGACTTTGGCATATTAGTATGCACAAATCAACGTCGTATGCAGAGATTGTCAGTGTAAAGAGAATCAAAAACCTTTACAATACTGAAACTAGTAGATTCATACATAAAATTCTTACATAGTATGATACTGCGTCTAGAGACATAGGACTTAGTCTGCCTGAAGGAGTGGCGCGCCCCCTCGCGCCCATGCCGTGTGTGTGTGTGTGTGTGTGTGTGTGTGTGTGTGTGTGTGTGTGTGTGTGTGTGTGTGTGTGCGTGCGTGTGTGCGTGCGCGTGCGCGTGTGTGTGTGCGTGCGTGTGCGTGTGCGTGTGCGTGTGTGTGTGTGTGTGTGTGTGTGTGTGTGTGTGTGTGTGTGTGTGTGTGTGTGTGTGTGTGTGTGTGTGTGTGTGTGTGTGTGTGTGTGTTTGTGTGTGATGTTATTTCTTCTGGTTGTGTTTGTGGAGTGTGCCCTATTTGTGCATGAAATTTGGTACATTTCATAAACATTTCAGTTCTTGAAGATAACAGTGGACAGAGGGGACGTGGAGGCCTGTTTACTGCTATATCTAAACGATCAATGAAACCTCAGGCACAATACGAATTGCCTACAAAGATGAAGGGCAATTTAGTCAATCGGTGATTTCACAAACTTATTGCAATGCTGAGTATGTTGCTATACTGTAGATCTATCCATAAATGACTGCCACATTATTCCTGTGGACGACATTGTTAGCAGAGCTCATGGGTCTGACATGGCAATATTTGTTACATACGTGTTTAATTAAACATAATTATAAAGTTTGGGCTAATACACACTAGGTTGCACTCTTTGTGGCTCAACGTCGGAGCAGGCACAACCAGATATCTGCTACTAAATTACCTGCATTGGAAGACTGTTTAAAACGACTTGCTCGAGTAGCCAAGGAAAGGAAAGGTCAGCTGTACAGCATGTGTTGTGAGTGTGGGTGTGACTGCATGGGGATGTGTTAGCATGCATATTTTCTGTACATATTATTGATTTCTCTTATAGCCAGTGTTCACCTACCTCGTATTGGCCATTCTACTCCCAACTTCAACTGGTATGGAACAGAGAGGCTTATCAGAAAACGTCTGGTTTCTTGTGGCATCCAAATATTAGTGTATCATTTCATTTTCGTTTTGTTTTGCCCTGGTTGATAGCAAATTTTATTTCACATAAATATGTGAGACGGATTCCTGAGCTGTATGTAGATATTATTTTTCAAGGCATGGTACAAGGAAACCCCTTGCTTCTTCTGCTGCAAGTTCATGCCAACAACACCAGACGAATTCATCAGAAAGTGAAGAAGACAGAACGTTACAGTTAGTGTGTGACAGAGAGTTGCAGAAACCAGTTTGCCTGCTGGATGTTTAAATGGAATTAATGTCTTCTTGTATGGCTTGGAGACAGAGAAAAGACAAAGACTAGAAAAAGATGTCTTGTTGTATCCTTGCAGTATGAATGGAAATTGCATGGTGATTTAGTTGCACGGTAATCGGTTGATACTAGTTTGAATGTATAAGTCTTCTTAGGCAGTACCGTATAACCGGTTATTTCTGCGAATTCTGCGAAGAAAGCAAGAACCGTACAAATAAAATTTGTAGCTATTTAGCCCTATCCTTGGAGTCCTAGGCAGTCACTGTGCAGACACAGGTACACTGTACATGTGTGTATACCTTGCAGTAACTGTCTTCGTGGTCGAACCGCAAAATTTAATTCGCAGTAATTAAAGCTTTTGTCTTGATTATGAAATCGCTGGAATTTTAGACCACAGAAATATCCGGTTATATGGTAGTCTAGGTGTGTGTTGTTTGCCTTGACTATTTATTACAAGACAAGGAGGAGAGGTGGGTTCTACTATTGGGCCTAACGTTTCTCACGTTGTTTGTGCTGGAGATGGTCAGTGGCCTCAGGTAGTTCTTGTTGCAAACCCTGTGTGCACGCGTGTGTGTGTGTGTGTGTGTGTGTGTGTGTGTGTGTGTGTGTGTGTGTGTGTGTGTGTGTGTGTGTGTGTGTGTGTGTGTGTGTGTGTGTGTGTGTGTGTGTGTGTGTACATTACTTCATGTGAGCTGAAGATTTCTGTCTGTGTTGTACGAGATTGAAACTATGGATTTGACAGCTGTGCCTGTATCTTACTTGTGGTTAGAGGAATGTATCAAAAAACAATCTGTAGTCAGTGTGACTGACTATATAGTCATGTTTGAGTAAATGACAACTGGCATCTGTCAGAATGTCGATGTGCAATGACTTCAACACACATCCTCTACAATGGTGATTGAATTCAGAGACATATTGCTGCTAGTGGTAATGTCAATTGTCTTGCTTTTAAAACTATACCTTGTTTGCTGTGTTTTTATGATAGCAAACTCATAACTAGAACCAGTTGTTTGTATGATGATGTATAGTAAGCATGCATGAAGGGTCTAATACATAAGTATACACGTACAGGTACATTAATTTTAGGATAGGTCATGTATTTGCCTTAGAACAGGTCCCTGGGGCATACCCGAGAGTCTTGGAGACTGTAGGAAGGGTTTGCTTACAAACTCTTACCAAACTTGACCAAACCAAGCTAAGCATGTGTCAAATATTAACAACTTGATAGCAATATGTCCAGCACATCAGCCTGACAAACCACAACATATTGGCTGATACAAATTAACAATAAACAATTACTTATTAATAATCACAAAGTTAGAGTCTTCTCATACAAATACCAGAAAGTACTAAATAAACTATGTTCACTACAACCTCATTTTTGCTCTTAAATGAGAAGTTTCTTTTCTAGCTCTCTGCAGTTCTGCCTTCTGCCTTGCTACAGTTGTTTTCAAAATTTCAATCCTTTAGAACAACATCACTAATACTTGCTTCTATCATCACGATAAACAGTATATTGTTACCTCTGCTCAATAATCTTTTTACTAGACACATTTCTATCAGCCATAAGATCAGAGTCATCCACACATCTCATTTTAACTGATCTCAAAGTTGAATTCAGTTCTGACTGTCTCTTCTTCAGTTCTTGAAGTCTACGTTGAAGGATGACAGGAGACGTTAGATGTACAGATGACACATCATCAACTACAGATGATGTGTCATCTGTAGTTGATGAGCCACATCCATTCTTGACTGAACAATTCTTCATAGGTTTCTGCTTTCTCTCATTTGTAGCTCCTTTTACAGTACATCCTTTAACACAAACTTAATGTATCTCAACAGCTCTAATTAGCCAATTACAATTATAGCATCTAATAAATACTACACAACAAACTCGACCGGTGACCTAGCAAACATGAAAACAGTAAGATGTGATGTCATGAGTTGTCAGACTAATAAATTCAACAGTGAACTTGAAATGCTTACTTTCATGAACTGCCATATACTGGTAATGTGATCTTAAACCAGTGGACAAGTCATTGCCAATACCATAGTAATGAAATGGTTGCAATCCAGCAGCACGTAAATATTAAGTATGAAAAATAACAAAATGTTTTGAAGTAGAGTGGAACTTTGCCTTGTGAGCATTTAAAACCAGGTAACTGAAACAACTTGAGAGTAATAATCATTACTAATCCATTAAGGGTAGTAAGAATACTGACACACTACTGTATTTGGGTCTCCAACAATAAATAATCAGTTATCCTTGCAGTTCTGTATGCAATGGTCTGCAAAAGTGGTTTTAAGATAGAGTCTGGAAATCACTGCTCCTACTTAATCAAAGTATTTGGACTCTTCCTTTCAATAACAAGTTTACACCATTAAAATTAAAGCTTACAAGATGATCAAACTACTTTGGTAATGTGTACTACTCACTACACATGTAATCACAAACACAGCAATTAACTCAATTAACTTAATAAAAAAACACAAAATATAGTTATTTAGTATTTGCCATAGCATGTACTGCTTAACACTAAGGTAGCATAAACTTAATTAATTATTGTACCATGGTCACATGATGTGTGACCAATCGCGATCACGTATTGAGATGGGACATATGACCTATTGCATGGAAAGTGTACAAAAAGTAACTTGCACTCTTACTTATAAACTGTATTATACACATCATGTGACCACGACATAAATTACTTATTACTTATCTATATAGCTTTTACCAGCACTAACAGTGCGACTATAGCCCTTGGCGTCGCCTCGGGACCCTGCCTCTAGTGCTTGAAAAGGCAATAGCGCACTAATCATACAATAACCTATACGTAGACTCTCATCCATCTGACAGTCTGTTCTCAGGGCAGCAGGTGCTAAATTGAAGTTTACTAGTAATTGAAGCTGCAATTCCATCCTCGCTTCTGCAGCTATGAGCCTTCTGAAAACTGCGATAAGATTAAAATATTTCCTTTAAGCAGCATACCACTTGTAAAATCTATCTAAAATTGTAAACGGTGACTGTAACTTTCATGTGATCACAAAGTGTATAATATAGTTTGTAGTCGTCGAAATACACTAACGAAAGTTATCACAAATGGGACATAAATATCGCTCACAGTTACATCATGTTAGGTTCCAGTATAAATGCCGTAAGACACAAGAGTAATGTGCATTAGCCGTTGCAGACAAGTTCTGCTGTTTATTCCAACAAGACCTGGCAATCGCAAACATAGATTGCACTGCCCTGGTAAAACAACTTATTTATAAACATTTTACAGATCTGATTGGCACTTCATCCATTGTCTTGTTGCCACGTACAACCAAACGAACACATTGCTCTGCATTCAGTTAAGGGCATGGCACATTCCTGGGCATGACATAGTTGACCATTTGCACATCCATATAGCCCAAAGACCGGAAGTCAGTAGAATTAACTCCTAAACATTTGAGAATGCTACTCGCCAAATCATGACCTTACAAAGTCCCGTTTCTATAGCTCATAGCTGAAATTTCATTTCACTACTGTATTACCTTATGATGCTACTGTGAGGACACAGTTCACAAATTTTCAAAATATTACAATCAGGCTTTCTGGAAACTCGTCACGCACTGCAGCAAAGTTATTGAGCTGTATGCAAGCATATTAGTTGTACATGTCAATGAGGTCAAGATGTTCAAAAAATGAATCCAAACCAGTTTTCAGAATTCGACAGTCTGAGTCCGGACGTATTTGGCCAACAAAAACAGCATCTCTGCTTAACCTTATTGCGAAGCAATTACCACACTGGCTCATGTAATCCTTACTTTCCACTGTAATGCCCGTGCAGAATACACAATCCTTAGCATGCCAGGAAATTTACCTGGTACATGTTCCAACACCCACTTCTGTATGCTCAAAAGGCTTACACCATATTGCCGCACATAAAAACGCATGCGCCTATATGTGAAGTCAAATGTCTCCAGTAATAGGACAGGTTGATAGAGATAGAAGTGCTGCGCCTCTAAGTCAACAACTAAAATTCGTCTGGTTGAGTGTTGCATTAAATAGAATTATGTTCAGACCACAGAGAAACATAACGGTCGGTTATCGGACATTTGACCGATCAAAACCTCATCTTGTCGGAGTGAAATTTGTGGGCCGAACATTCTGTCTGAGCAAACAAATTGAACAAAAGGTACAAAGATAAAGTCTTTATCACAACGAATTTACTCTGCATACCAGAAATGCGTACCTTTCCGTCCCGTTCGCGTTTAGTATAGCACATTCAGCACCATGTAGGAGCATTCGCAGATCTAACTTGATACAGAGCTCTACGGCAGTGATAGAGCTTGACACCATTATGGAATGGACATGGATGCCCTTAGTTGTGATAAAAGCAACAAGTATGATATCACATGCTGATGAGGTAACAGTGTTTTGAAAACAAACACCAGGCATGCTATTAGTTGCTACTTACTTCATTCGTATACTGCTGTATGCACTCACAAATCATTGGGATGTGATCAGCCTCAACCATGTACCAAACCACAATGCAGTTTCAAAGGACTCCACTAGGATCATATTCCTATGTTCATCAAACCACTTGTCAAACAGAGTAATTATGCTTGCTGTGCATGATGTGTGAAAGACTCAGTTGATGCAAAGGTCAGATGGTATATAACAGTGTAACTGTCTAGATTTAAATTTCCAAACAGTAGCGAACATGACAAAATACTGCTGTATGTACCTTCTTCAGAACCAGACATGACAAACACTTGTAACACTGGGTTGCCCAAAACAGACTATTTTGGATGTAGAAAACAAAATGTTGCTACACCATGAAGTCAAAACCACCAACTCTGAATGTTACCGTTGCCCCAATACTAGCATATTGACCATTGACTTTCGGACGATCCGGTTTCCTAGTTTTATTGCTGTAGGTTGGCAATTAATTAACGATTGATTGTCCAACCAATTAGGAGGTACGTCCGACCACTTCTGTTGAATGTCTGACCCAACTATGATTTGGCTCAACTTTTGTCTGACCAACTACAAATTGTTATAATCCTCACTGAAGACTATCAAAACTACTACTTTAGCAGCACTTTGTCTAAAAATACTGTCATAATCGCTACGTGATCATGTCTTCTTCAGTAATGTTGGTCTCGAAGCCTCTGTCGTTGCTGTGTCATCTTCACTGTCGTCGTTATTATCGATGCCACTGAAACTGCGCTCCTTTTCAGAAATGAAAACCTTCTCTACAAGCTGACATAATTGAAATGTATGTAAAAAAGAAGTTTCCTGTGTTGACAGACAGCAATCAACGATGCACACCGACAAAGAAGTTTTTGCTATAGCATCTCCATCTATAGACTCTCATCTCCCACTCTGCTACTTGGAGATAGCTGGCCAACACACCTCACATAAACAAGTGCATGTGTTAGTGCCCCAAAATATATGCTGTGCAATGGTTCATAACAGACTCATACTTAGTCCTGCTCCGTGCTTGGTTGCTACACCACGTGTGCTACCTGTCATGTGTGTATATGTCCATGTGGGTTCACACGTGTGGTTGGCCTAAGCGCAAAGGACCTATAGCTATGGACCTATACACAAGTGACAGCTAGCGCACACGGTGTAGCAACCTAAAGTAGTAATAGCTGGCAGCGTGGGAAAAATCTTGAATCTTGCTAACTATACATCGCAAACAGATAATTCTAACATCATTAGGAAGTTAGTGATGACGAGAAGACAAATATATAGAGCTTGTTTCTGATCAGTATTGTACAAATACAGAATTGGCTACTTCCCGTATAGCACGCGATGTGATTACGCCCTCATGACTAATTAGAACAACCACCTGTGACTTCACATGCGCCACCAGGTCAATTGTGGCATTCTAATCACTACAGGGGTCATCTGTTCCAGAAACAAAGGCTTCTTCGCTTTCCGAAGTGTCTTCGTCATGCCTTACTTCAATGAAAACACGGTCGACCGCTTCTTCAACTATCCCGTCGGGCTCTCGATAGTGCTTTTCTACTTTTTGAATGACGTGCTTGACACAGTTGGCCCATTTCCCAGCTGTAACCTGTGTAATGCCTTCTCTCGCAAGCTGTTCAATTCCCGCCATGGTGAAATCCTTGTTATGAGATGCCACATAGCCCTTGACTTGTGCCCAGACCAGCTCGAAGTGACAGACAGGCAATCTCAGAACGTCACGACTGTTCTGATTAGCGAAGACGTCAGTCAGGTATTGCGAAGCCGGGTTTCTTGCTTTTATTAGCATGAACACCTCTGCTTTTAACAGTTTCTTGTCGTATGGGATTTCATGCGAGTCCAGATACTGGATCATGTCCTTTTTGTGCTGCTTTTTGTCGGGATTTTCTCAACAATGCTATTATGATACTTGGCATTGTCAAGAACAATACAGAAGTTGCTGGAAGGTTTGGAATCAACCTCTCTCTGAACCACTCCATTAAGTGGGCCGTGTTCATTTCCTGATGGTAGTCACCGGTGCCTTTCTTTCCTCTGAAAACGAGGTCAGCATTAGAAATCCAACCCTCTTTCCACCCTGCATGGAGAATAATGAGTCTTCCACCCTTTCCTGATGGGACTCTCAAACCTCCTTTGCCGTCGTAGTCAGTCCAGCGTCGTTCCAAGGTATGGTGCACGTTGAGCCATGTCTCGTCTAGATACACTATTGGTCTTCCCTTATCTCTGTACTTCTTTACTTGTCTGAGATAGTGATGACAAGCAGCAATAATTCTGTGTTGTTCGTACAACACTGTTTTCTTGTTGCATGTTGTATATTTGAAGCCCATTTTCTTGACTGTTTTGAGAAGTGTTTGTTTGCTGTATGAGTAATCTATGTCTTGTTGTAGAGCTAAAATCGTTGGGAGTTCTCTGTCTGTGTAGAACCGGTGAATTCTACGACGAATGACTCCTTCTTGAAAGTTGTCAGTCTCCTGTTGGGCAGGACCTGAACCAGACTTCTTGCCTTTCTTTGCGGGACTATGCACATCTCCTTCAACGTTTACTTGGCAATGAACTCTGAATACAGTGCGTTCAGATACCTGCATCACCATTGCTGTTGTTTTTGTTACACTTTCCAGCATGATTGGCCCATCACGCTTCTCTTGCTCAAAGAAGGCATGGACATTACAGATCATCCATTTGTGAGAGCTTCTATAAGCATCAATCCTTTTTCTAGAGCTCCTTCCTTGAATTGTATCTGAGCTATCTGTAGGAATAGCTACGGTTTTTGCAATAACAGTTGAAGACATTATAGCAAATGGGCAAGAAAACACCAAAATTGAGATACTGAATAGATTGAGTGTACTATATAGCTAAATGTACGCGTACATGGAATTTATGGATGCTACATATGACATAGAGAATGAATGATTCATTACTGCACATTGCACCATTATGACATCAGGAATATGTTTACAGATGAACTCGCTTCCGTTTTGATGTGTAATGTAATCTGTATACCTTCCGTGATGCCCCTCCTAGGCTCCTATATCTACATAAACGTTTGCCGCAATTCCCACACTGCCAGCTATTGCTTTTCCTACTTTAGTGCGGAGGAGGACTGTTAGGGCACGAGTCTAGGTTCATAACACTCACATATAGACTCATGCGCTTTTATGCACGGTAATACAGTATAGCTAAATGTGTTAGATGCACGAAGTCAAGATTGTGTTACAAAAGTGTTGAAAAGAGCTGCATCAAAAAAGCCTCCATTAAAATGGACAGCATCAAGCAATCAACTGTTAGTATCAAAATTCCAAACCCTCTGCACATAAGGAGACCAAACTGAACTGAGTAAAAATTAAAAATGTATTGGTGCCACCTCTAGAAGTTACATAGTGTGGGTGAGGATGAGAATCTAATAGTTAATTTATGAGGTCTGAGGGCAAGCATTTAATAATTTAGAGAGCATTGATTAATGTCAAACCTTCATCAAGTTTGTCTTCAAATGACATATATTGAATGTCTCATATAATTACAAATGAGTTCTTCAGGGTAAACAGGATCTTCCTCTGGAGAACTGTTTATGATAATAAAATGATGATGGGTATTTCACAACAAGGCACAGTACCCTCAATGCATATAATTTATTTATATGCCACATTAATTACATGCCAATGATAACTTAATTTATTTTTGAGAAACAAGAAGATACCTGACACAATTTCTTCGTTCACTCTTGGCTGCTGTGCCTTCTTGGCCGCACTAGTCATGAAGGAGACTCCGTCCCCTCGTCCATACAACTTCAATTGCAACTGTCCATTCTGCTCTGTCTTGACTATTGTGACAGCTTCTGGTATTGACATCAACATCTCCTCACACGTAGAGAAGCCGAGCTGCTTGTACGGCAACTGCGTTCCAACAAGTTTCACATAATCTGCGCAGAAATCTCGTAACAGAACACCCCGATCGCTAGACAACAAGACAGCTCGCACAAATCGAACAATATCGTCTGGCACATGTACATCGCTCTTTGACGAAACTGCGGTCATAACGTACATATCAAAGACGTCGACGTAAACTCCCGTACAATCTTTACGCGTGTAGACTAGCTATTAATTAAAACTGGACAAAAAACAAAAGTGGAGAATGCAAATGTGATGAAGTGAAAATTGAACGTAGTGAAATAAAATTTTGCGTGAAATCAGCAAGAGTGCATGTATATTGTCCAGAGACGTAAATATTTATGTGACATCATGACTATCCCGGATAATTCGTTGTTTGTACTGGCTTCTTTCTTTCTTTCTCTGTTTCATCGTCTAGATTTGCCAGTTTATGGTATGAAGTGATGAATCTGCACGCTTGTCTTGTATGCTTCGCATAGCACATGGACGTCCTAGTAATGTAGATGTTGCGATCGCAGTCTTTTGACTCTTAGCTTCAGTCTCTTGGCTCTCTTTTTGCATTTTCGTGATTAGTTTACACTGGTGTACAGTAGCTACACCAATCACATTTCTTTGGAGTACAGTACCGTTATGTCGTTTTCCCTACCGGACGATGCTGCACGTCGGTGGTGCCTCGTCGCGAAGATCGCGATATCATGCATGCAGTATCCGTCAGTGTGCTACAGAGTTGAAGTAACATAATAATAATAAATAACATTGTTGCTATTCATCATCGACTTGTTTGACGTTGGTAATTTTATTTTATTGTTTTGTTTATCTTTTTTTTTATCTAGTCTACTGTCAGAATGCCTGAATTTGAAATGAACAAAGAATTAGAATCAATTGAAGCTTGTTGCAGCGAGTTAGAAGATCATCCAACTGATCATTTGACCATCTCCAAACTAGCACAACTTAACAGACATCAAACAGGTAAGTAACGACATTCTACAAGTGGACACATAGAATTATACTTGTGATACTCTAGATGTAAATGATCTTCATCGATCTGATGTGACCATACTTCATGCTGACATTGACATCAACATCGACAGTGCTAACGTTGTGACAGGAGCTGGCAAGAAGCTAGCTGCCTGTTTGAATGTCAAGCAGTTGAAAGTCAATTGTGTCAATTTAGGAGATCAATCAAATGAGCAAGTTGTTATGCGACGAGTTCAAGCGGCTGGTTACGTTGTGTTACTTGTACTGTCCTCAGTACAGCCACCACATTATTGGAGGACTGTTGCGTCACTTATTTCAGAGCTGGTAGCTAGTAAGCATCGCAAAGTTTTGCCAATTTACTTTGGACTTCGGAAAGAGTATGCCAGAAATGCATATCCAGAGATTGCAAAATTGTCTTCATGGGAAGGAGATGACTTTACTTCAATGCTTAAATGGGTGGAAGGTGTGTGTGTGTGTGTATGTGTGTGTGTGTGTGTGTGTGTGTGTGTGTGTGCACGTGTGTGTGTGTGTGTGTGCGTGTGTGTGTGCATGTGTGTGTGTGTGTGTGTGTGTGTGTGTGTGTGTGTGTGTGTGTGTGTGTGTGTGTGTGTGTGTGTGTGTATGTATGTGGTGAGCAATATAGCTCATGTAGTTGGAGAGTCATCGTAGAGAGTGATTACATCCGTGGCACAGCAGGGTTACAAGTTCAAGTCACCGCGATGGTAAGCTATGGTTCCCTGAGCAACAAACTCATGCACACACAATTGCCTTTCATGACTCAAGTGTATAATGAAGGTCATTGACTGGAGATGGACAAGACTTCTGACTTGGCAAGAATAATATCCTATGCAGCATACAGCACACAGCCGGTACGTATGGGCCTTGGTGTCCAGTCCTATAGCTGTGTTATAGCTGGTGTTCCTGGATGCTCTAGCCAAGCCCCAGGTGGATCGTCAGCACTGTCCCAGAGACTCCACGTGGCATACAGAGGTCCTTGTCTTTGCCGGCAGGGAGCTATTTTCAAAAGTGCATGTGTGTGTGTGTGTGTGTGTGTGTGTGTGTGTGTGTGTGTGTGTGTGTGTGTGTGTGTGTGTGTGTGTGTGTGTGTGTGTGAATATTGTTGTCGATGATGTTATTTCAATGCGTCTGAGTAGATCTGGTTCTGCCTTTGGCAACTGGACTAGACGCTTTTGGAATGAACATGGCATAACCACTGCCACTAAGATCAAAGTTTACAAAGCAGTTGTGATCACCACTTTACTTTATGGTTGTGAGACTTGGACATTATATAGAAGACACATTAAACAGCTTGACCAATTTCACATGCGATGTCTTTGCGAAATTGGAAATATAAAATGGTAAGACATGATACCCAATACCAAGGTTTTGAAGAAATGCAACATGCCTGGAATTGAGGCTCTACTACTACGAGCTCAACATCGATGGTGTGGCCATCTTGTTTGAATGAAGGATGATAGAATCCCAAGGGCAGTGTTTTATGGTCAGCTGAAGGAAGGTTCTAGAACAGCAGGTGGTCAGAAATTGCGCTTTAAATACACATTGAAATCCAATTTGAAATCTTGTAATATTGATATATCCAACTGGGAAAGCTATGCGTCAGACAGAAATCTTTATGGAGATCCTATTGCAAAGAATCTTTAGATTATTTTGAAGACCAGCGTTTGAAAACACTCCCACAAAGAAGGCAGGAACGAAAGGCGATCTCTAAGAGTGGGAACTTCACATGCGATGTTTGTGGATGCTCCTGCACAGCACGCATTGGTCTTTGGAGGCACAAGCAAAGCCATAAATGAGTTTGGTTGTGTTGACCACTCACTCCACCGTGTGTGTGTGTGTGTGTGTGTGTGTGTGTGTGTGTGTGTGTGTGTGTGTGTGTGTGTGTGTGTGTGTGTGTGTGTGTGTGTGTACAGTTGTGTGTGATTATGTCTTTTGGAGTTTCATATAACATGTGGCTATTATTTGGCAGGTTCAGTAATTAATCAGTCTCTGCCCACCTTCAGTTATCCTCTGTTGAACGTGAAGAGAGAGATTACTTGTATGTGAAGTTATAAAACAATTGCATATATTTTATGGGGATTTTGTTGCTTGCTGTTGAAGGTGTTGATTCTCAAAGTGCTCCAAGTTGGGCAACTGAGCGTTCTATGTTATTGGAGAGCATTTCTAGTTTTTTTGGAACTTTGCATGGTGATCATAACAAGGCTGCTTCTGTTCGAACAGCAGTACGTTGAGCTTGGTCTTTGTTTGGTGTAATTTTGTCCACATGCAATTATGTAACATGAAAGTAACTATTAGGTCCCTATTTGTTGCATGTCTGTTTCTCATCAACAGGCTCAGGCAAGCCATTGCCATTATCCATTATGTACACGTGGTATCTGAAGTCAGCAGGCACAGTTACTCAAGGAAGTCAACACAGTATTACTCTATAGTGGTACTTAACTAGAGGTCTGATTTTGGGATCCTTATCGATATATCATGAAGTTGAGTATTTTGAAAAAATGGGATAGGCAAGAAGCCAAGACGTATGATTCTTGCGATCTGGTTGTATCGAACATGTGCAGTACATGAATAATGGTATAATTGTGAAATCTTGTGTGGCCTGCCTTCTGGATGCAGGTGGATGATGAGAAACAGGCATGCAACAAAGAGGGGCCTTAACTGACAGTTTAAGCTGTGATATCTCTTCAAGTGCTGGTTAGGCTACAGAGTGAATGGGCAGTGGATGTATACAGTAGTCTGGCACTGTGTGTGTGTGTGTGTGTGTGTGTGTGTGTGTGTGTGTGTGTGTGTGTGTGTGTGTGTGCAGGGTACAAAATAAGGCCTGAAAGATCATCGGATATATTGTCTTGTCATATTCACGTTTGATTACACATAGGAGCTCTTTGGCCGGATATCCAATGTAGTTCATCGGGCAACTACGGGAAATGAAGTTTCATTGCCCCCATCTCGCAAGGAAGGGTTTTAGTAGCAAATGCTAGACGAAGTACTCATTGACTAATTTCGATTTGTTGCCACTTTCAAGAGCAGTTCGTTTTTGATATATTACGACGATCTAATTGCCTCGAGTGTCCAGTGTGTGCATACGGGTCTCAACATTGCTTTTCTCTCTCCCACAGACGTCTGCGGCATTTTGCAGTTGTACATTGACTAGAAGTATACACTATAAGCAGAATGGAATAGATTAGTGTCACTAAACTAGAGCTAATGGTGTCTTCCAGTCGGCGTGTAATGTCAACATACGGGCAACTGCGAACCAGACATGGACTGATTTCTTCTACTACATGACCTCACATACCACTAGATGATCTTTAGCGTTAAGGTTGAATCGTTTAACCATCTAACGCACAATAATTGATGAATTTTTCAAAAAATTTTGTATTGATGTTCACCACACACCATACTACAGTATAATTATCTAGCTGGTTATGTATGCGGTCTTAATTAAATTACTTCGATTTGAAAATCAAGACAATAGTTACTGATGAATTAAATTTATGCGCTCCAACCAGGAATTATTTATGACAGTTTTAGAGACTTAAGACCGCTTTCTTTTTGGTTGCCTTCTAGCTATAGCTACGGGTATCTGTGCCTTGTTGTTCATCGTTTTGCTAACTAATCATGTGAGATACATTGCGATTTGCTTCGCAAGTAGCTTCATTGTCGAAGCTATTCTCTGAAATAGCTACCTAGGCTCATACCAAAGCGACCTTGCACATGGCAATATAAATACATGTGCAACACGTTTCAAACTACTGCGCAAGTGACCGAACATGCAGTGACTGTCTGGGACTCCAAGAATATAACTAAATATTTGCCAATTTTATTTCTGCGTTTCGTGATTACTTTGCGGTATTTGCAGAAATATCATGCATGATCGCACGGTTGCAGAAACATCATGATCGCAGAAATGTCATGATCGCAGAAATGTCATGATCGCAGAAATAGCTGGTTATATACTGGAATGCATACGATACCTGCATGTCGGTGCTTCACGAGTTGGTTGCGTTAGTACATGCATGACCTGCGAACAGACTAACTGTAGAATCTTGTTGTCAAAGCTCACGTCTCCATCCTTTAGATCGTGCTTTGAGTCAAAGATATTTCTGACTTCTGTCTACAGTTCTTCTAAAGGCAAAATATGGACGCACATTGTTGTGAGTTTAGTTTTGGAATGCATCCATGGGTATTGCTAGCAACTTTCTAGTGTGAATGTGAACGTCACACTCTCGCTAACTAGACAAATGAACATGGCAGTTTTGATTTCAGATTTGCAGTACTTCTGTTTTTCGTAACGCTGCTTGTTGCATCGCAGCAAGTATAGGTCACTAAGGACGTAGAGGCGACCAGCGACTTGTGCGAAATTGCTCTCGAAGAGCCTCCTGCGTGCGAAGAAAGCACAATCGAGCTAACCGATGTATGTCTAGTTCAACTATAGTAGCCAGACTCTAAAAGCTTTGCCCTGCATGTCTGCCTGGTGATGATCGAACTGATGGAGTTTATACACCTGCTTCCTCGTTGACGTTTCTGAACGTTGCCAATATAGCTAATTATTAGAATTCTAGCTAGTGGAGATGAGCAATTTAGTACATATTCAGTAGATGAGCCAGAAAGAAATTACCATATCGTATACTTGCTACCAAATTTATATACATATAAACGTATATATCTTGGTCGTTTTACTGCATCAAAGATAGCTGACATGCATCGCTATACTGCAGCATCTGTTGTTGCTGCCAATTCCGCTGTATGTCATCAACTACGGACTTCCAGAAGTACAGCCATTAATGCGGCAAAGGGATCCACTGATAGGTGTCTGTTTTGTGAAGGAGTGCTGCAAAGCAAAGAAGAACAGAGGGAAATTTGAGAAATTTTCCGGAGAAACTATCACAAGGTTGCTGAAATCAAAGGAGACAATAAGACTGCACTTCTCGCTTATACAGTGACAGACTTAAATGCTTGTGAAATTTGTTACTACCTGTAGTACTATGAAAGCTGTTCTAAACTTTAGTTACACGCACAAGCACCAAGTGGATGCAATACTTTATCTATTAGAGGTAAGAAAACAACCTAGTTAGCTAACTAAACTGTATCTAGCGGAGGACTCGATGTACATGCGATTGCTTTCAGAAACTTGTCAATTGTAAGTGTTGACGTGATTGCAGCACGGCTCAATGCACCAGTGACCTGCAGCTGTCACCGTCCTAAACTAGCCTGCACAGATCTTTCACTGCAGCGAATTGTGTGGTAATAGGGCAACAGAAGAAGTAACACTAATAGCTCGGCTTTGGTTCAGGTGACGAGTAAAAATTTTTTTAGAATTATTGTTACCCTACATGCGTACTGTCTAGTTAGAGACTTTGCTAACAGTGTTTCCTAAGTCACACTTGTGTAACACACCAGGCCTCATAGATTTACAACACTGGCACATTGTGTTTATAATAAGGATAGAATTGCCTTATTTATGTGACCTTCTATTTGCTATTTTACCTACAGGACTTGACAAACAGTGGCTCCAAAAATGCTTTCAGCATTTTGTAAGTATGTAGCTACCCGTATAACCACCACTTGCCACTCGAGGTGATGTGCACATTAGATAGTAGTTATTATTTCAACAACGGACAACTTTCGTGAGTGGTAACATTTTGAATTTTGTAAGTGACAATTTTGGCTACCATTTGTAGTGTTTGAGGTCAGTTAATGTCATTAAGTGAGGACACGCCCTTGCGGCTACTACTATCTATTACTTAGCTTTCTAGCCCTGCCACTTGTATTCAGTTCTGTTCTAGCCTTGGTACAGTACAGTACGGAAAGCTACTCGTACGTAGCACGTTGTCTACTCGGTCCTCAGACTACACATTTCAGATTGGCGACGAGGTGAACTATGGCTACGAACAGGGACTCAGAGCGCCGACCTATCGAAACTCTCGATATCACAGGCCCCGCACACATTGTTGCAGAACGATGGCGGAAGTGGAAGAGGAGCTTCCAATATTACATAGAAGGTCAAGGCATCACCGATCACTCTCGTCAACGCAGTCTCCTGTTACACTACGCAGGTACAGCTGTGCAGGACATACACGAGAGCCTCACAGAAGCCGCAGTTACAGACGATAATACGGCATTTTCCCGTACTGTGGATGCCCTTGACACATATTTCCAGTGCGCGCCCAACACGCCCTACGAGCGCCATACCTTTCGTCAGATGAGACAGAACGATGATGAGTCAGTAGACCAGTTTGCGTCCCGTCTCCGCATGCAGGCAAAACACTGCAATTTTCAAGATGCAGACGACCAACTTCGAGATCAGCTGATCGAACACATCCGTGATGCTCGACTCCGCCGCAAATTACTTGAAACTGTCGATATACAACTGCGAGACGTCTTGAAGACAGCACGTGTTTGGGAGTCAGTTGACCAACAAGCAAGAGGAATGCAGCACGCTCTCACACCTGCCGCCGTAACCAATGCCAGTGGAAAAAAGCCAGACGACATTGCAGCTGTCCGATACCGCAGACAATTGCCAAAAGGTCAAGCAAAAACCCACAGCGACGCCCCAGCATGCACACATTGTGGTCGATCAGGACACTATGCACGCTCTGAAGCTTGTCCAGCACGTGGGAAGACTTGTAACAAGTGTCACAAGCGCAACCACTTTGCGTCACAGTGCCGCAGTCAAGGAGTTTCCGCGTCATCTTCGGGCTCACCGCAACGTCGCGGTACCAACCACGCCTCCGACCGCAGACAGAAACACAGACCACCTGCTCGCCGCAGTGACCGCGCTCATCAAGTCACCGCATCTTCCCAACCGGATTCTGGAGAAGATGAGGATGAGTCATTCGCCTTTACGATTGGTGATTACGACGGCCAAATGTCAAAGCAGCTGTCAACTTCAACACCAACAACCATGATTAGTTTGAACGGCGTTACCACACAAGCACTAATCGACTCTGGAGCTTCTTGCAATATTATGGGTGACGATCTCTTTCACAAACTCTGTTCACAAGGCCTGAACGTAACGCTACGAGTAACGAGCAAGACGCTGTACGCTTACGCCTCACGTCAACCACTTGACGTCGTTGGTCAGTTCACGGCCAACGCTACGATACACGGAAGAACAACGCCCACCGAATTTGTGGTAATTCGGTCGAAGGGGCAGCTTCTCCTCGGCAGGAAATCAGCTCAACAGTTTGGAGTACTGCGGTTGAAACCTGAGCGACCGCACACCGCACACACGGTCAACACGTCTGGTGATCAGTTCCGGGTCGACATCGAACAGCGATACCCGCAGCTCTTTCACGGTGTCGGCAAGTTGGATGGCTACCAAGCGCATATTCACATGGATCCGCAGGTCAGACCAGTCGCACAAAAGCCACGACGGATTCCTTTCGCACTTAGAAAGCCTGTTTCGGACAGATTGGAAGAACTCCTTACGAAGGACATTATCGAGAAAGTCGACGGTCCTACGTCATGGGTTAGTCCAGTTGTCGTCGCGCCGAAGGCGTCCGGAGAAATACGCCTATGTGTTGACATGCGCCGTGCGAACGAGGCAATTATCCGTGATCGTTACCCAATTCCAACGGTTGATGAAATTCTACAAGCACTGAACGGCAGCACTGTCTTTTCAAAGCTTGATCTTCGATGGGGATTTCACCAGGTCGAGCTTGACGAGGCGTCACGTGATATCACTACATTCGCTGTCAACGACGGTCTCTACCGCTACAAACGCATGATGTTTGGCATCACATCGGCGCCAGAGAAGTACCAACACATTGTCAGCCAACTTTTGACCGATTGTCCGGGTGCACTGAATATTGCGGACGATCTCATTGTCTACGGGCCAGACCAAGGGACACATGACGCTAACCTGTTCCGAGTACTCGATCGCCTTCGAGAATGTGGTCTCACCCTCAACCTACAGAAGTGTTGGTTTCGCAGAACTAAAGTCGAGTTTTATGGCCTACAGCTGTCAGGACAGGGAGTAGAGCCATCCAAGGACAAAATTCAGGCAATCATCGATGCACCACGCCCAAGTACCGCAGCAGAACTACGCAGCTTTCTTGGGATCGTGGGATTCAGCGCTCGATTCCTACCCGACCTCTCCACGACTGCAGAGCCTCTACGCCGAATCACACACAGAAACAATTCTTTCACGTGGACCGACGAGCAAGAGCGAGCTTTCACGAAACTAAAGAAACAGCTTGCTAAAGCCACCGCACTCGCGTACTTCGACCACACTGCACGTACACAGGTCATCGCAGACGCCAGCCCTGTTGGTCTCGGAGCAGTTCTCGTACAACAACAACCTAACGGTTCGTCTCGTGCAATCTGCTATGCCAGCCGCACGCTCACCAGTGTCGAACGCCGCTACAGTCAGACGGAGAAGGAAGCTTTAGGTCTTGTTTGGGCTTGTGAACGTTTTCACCAGTACCTGTACGGCACAACTTTTGACCTTGTCACCGATCACAAACCTCTCCAAGTGATATACTCTCAATCGTCAAAGCCATCTGCACGCATCGAACGATGGGTTCTTCGACTCCAGGCGTACACTTTCAAAGTAAAGTACGTCACCGGACCAAACAACATTGCTGACGCCTTGTCACGTTTACCGACCACCAGGATCGACGACGCAGTGGACACAGGTGATACTGAAGAGTCAGTCCACATAGTTACGCAGTGTACCGCTCCGTGTGCTATAGCAATAAAGGACATTGAAACCGCTTCAGCTAGTGATGATGAGCTACAGACCATCCGCCGATGCATAAGCACCAACGACTGGACACATCTCCCTCACAAGTTCATGCCGGTTCGCCACGAACTTACAGCTATCGGTCAAGTCGTTCTTCGCGGTACCAGGATAGTACCTCCTTCATGCTACCGTGACCGCATCCTGGAGTTAGCTCATGAAGGCCATCAAGGAATAGTAAAGACGAAGGAACGCCTCCGCACTAAAGTATGGTGGCCTGGTATCGACCGACAAGCGGAAATGACGTGTAAAACTTGTATCAGTTGTCAAGCCGTCAGTCAGCCGCTTCCTCCAGCTCCAGTCAAATCAACGGCACTACCACAAGGACCGTGGGAAGACCTAGCCACAGATTTGCTGGGACCTCTACCGACAGGAGAAACGCTACTCGTCACCGTAGACTACTACAGCCGCTACTTCGAGGTTGACATTCTACGGTCTACTACCGCGCAGTCCGTCATCAACCGTCTCAATGTTCATTTTGCACGGTACGGTATCCCGCGAAGCATTCGCACCGACAACGGACCGCAGTTCATTGCTTCCGAGTTCACTGCTTTCCTCAACGAGCTAGGAATCCAGCATCGCCGGAACACACCTCTTTGGCCACGGGCAAATGGAGAAGTAGAACGACAGAACCGTACTCTGTTGAAGGCCATCAAGGTCGCGAATCTTGAACAGAAACCATGGCGAGTGGAGTTACAAAGATTTCTACTAGCCTACCGGTCTACACCTCATTCAACAACAGGTGTCAGTCCCGCCGAGCTACTCTTTCGCCGTCCAATGCGCAGCAAGCTACCCGCTATTACGGATACGGTAAGTGATGACGTATCTGTTCGTGATCGTGACTCTGCACGTAAGCAAACCACGAAAGATTATGCTGACCAGTCGAGTCGTGCCCTGGACCATCCTGTCACAGAGGGAGACAGAGTTCTTGTCAGAAATACGACTCCTGCGAATAAGCTCAGTCCTACTTTCTTGCCGGATCCGTACACAGTTGTTTCTCGTCACGGGGATCAGCTTGTCCTCGAATCTCCGGGAAAAGTCAAGGTTAAACGCAACGTCCAGCTGACGAAGCCGGTATGCGAAAGGAAGGAAAGAGATGAGGACGTTGAGATATCAGCAGGCAGCAGTGAAAGTGCAAACACCGACAGCAACACCCAGGCAGATACTGGAGACCAAGCTGCAGCCACGACCCCGACACTAGACATGTCTGAGCCAGCGACACAACAATCAGAACGACCGAAGCGAACTATAGTCCCTCCTGCGCGATTTAAATCGTTTGTGACTTCGTTTCGTTAGTTTGTATACGTTCAATTTGTTCTCCGTATTGTTTATCTAAAGGAAGGGAGGGAAATGTAGTGTTTGAGGTCAGTTAATGTCATTAAGTGAGGACACGCCCTTGCGGCTACTACTATCTATTACTTAGCTTTCTAGCCCTGCCACTTGTATTCAGTTCTGTTCTAGCCTTGGTACAGTACAGTACGGAAAGCTACTCGTACGTAGCACGTTGTCTACTCGGTCCTCAGACTACACATTTCACACCATTTACCGTCAAAAACCTTCCTTGTGAGATGGGTCAATGAAAGTCGATTTTTAGGCATCTTTTAGACTTTGGCCGATGGACTAATAGTTAATTTTTAATGTTCTAAGTACAAATTAAAATAATTACCGTATTATCCCCATTTAGCTGCAGGTCTCTTATTAGAACATTTTGGTACTATGTGCCTAGTCTCGCATAGCCAGACCCGGCCTTTCTGCCGCGTCATCCTTCCACGCGAAATGGGGTCTGGTGAACAGCCTTTGATGTCGCTGTGTGCTGTGTAGCCAGAAATCGTCTAGCTAAAGATCGGATTTGGTTTCTTAAATGCCTTACTAAAGACCAGACCGGTATGCACACAGTGCAATCCTAACTCATTAGCTTCTCTTGTTTTGTAGAGAACAACTTGAAGACTACAGCTCGAGTTGTTGCTGTTTGTGAAATCTGCATGTCTACAGCAGCAATTAAATGCAGCTGCGGGAACGTTGACGTCGGCAGGCTCGACGTCGTACGTCTAGCATTATGTGCACTCTTGTGTCACAACGGTGACTGAATGCAAACTGAATGGATGCGAAAGTACTCGATGCTGTTTGCTGTTTTGATTTCTAAAGTGACCGCGGACAGTCCAGAGTGAGCGATATCTGGCCCTGGAATTGAAGGACTTGGAGCTGCATGACGTCATCGAAACAGGATGAGTCGTCTTTCTGTGTTGGGGTACGACTACAGCTAGAATCATTGCTGTTTGTGAAATCTGCATGCATACATCAACAATTAATAAACACGGCCGAGGAAATGTTGACATCGACAGGCTTCCATCTCCTAGGCAATCTGTCAGGATCGATGACGTACGTAGCGTTGTGAGCTTGTGTACTCGATGTAAAGCAATGCACAAAACACATGAGATGATTACCGAAACACAGAAAGACGACTCATCTTGTTTTGATGACGGCATGCAGCTTCAAGCCCTTCAATTCCAGGACCAGATATTGCTCGCTCTGGACTGTCCGTGGTTGCTTTAGACGTCAAAACAGCGAACAGCATCGAGTACGTTCGCATCCATTCTGTGCGTTTGCATTCAGTCGCCATTGTGAAACAGTCGTGCCCACAACCCTAGACGTTCTCGCGGCCGCATTTAATGCTGCTGTAGACCTGCAGATTTCACAAACAGCAACAACTCAAGCTGTAGTCTTCGAGTTGTTTTCTACAAAACAAGAGAAGCTAATGAGTTAGGATTGCACTGTATGTATACCGGTCTGGTCTTTAGAAAGGCATTTAAGAATCTAAATCCAGTCTTTAGCTAAGACCTGCAGATTTCACAAACGGCAACAACTCAAGCTGTAGTCTTCGAGTTGTTCTCTACGAAACAAGAGAAGCTAATGAGTTAGGATTGCACTGTGTGTATACCGGTCTGGTCTTTAGTAAGACATTTAAGAATCTAAATCTGGTCTTTAGCTAGCCGATTTCTGGCTACACAGCACACAGCGACATCAAAGGCTGTTCACCAGACTCCATTTCATGTGAAAGGATGACTCGGTGGAAAGGGGTCTGGTTTCGCGAGACTACTACGTACCTTTGTACAGTGTGGTTAGGGAATAAGGTAGAAGCCATGGAGTTCCCTGGAAGATTGGAGACAAAGGAAGACATAACTGATAGCCATATTTCTTATTTTGATTTGGTTGCTTCCTCCACAGATAAATTTCAGTGGCAACTGCTCTCATGCATCAGTTAGAAATGTTACAAACTTTCATCAGAACAGTAAGTATCAGAAATGTTTTCCTTTGTATGATCCTGTAGGGTATTCCATGGCTTCTACCCTATTCCCTAACCATGCTGTACAAAAGCACATAGTACTGAAATGTTTTGTCAGCATGGGAAACGGAGATCACACGTCATTGTCCTCTACATGCAATTTGTAGCTTCTCAGTTGCGAGCTACTCTTTCTAATTGCAGTAACAAGTCTGACTTACAGTTAGGCAGTCAATTGCAACAAGGATAAGAACCATAAACTAGAGTTGATCAAAATCAGTTGAAAGTGCAGCACACGCCCACATGTGCTGTACTTACTCTCTGTTCGCGGTGACCTTGCACTCGGAAGTGACTAATGATGCAACTATTAATTGTCTAGCACACTCAGATGTTAAGTGATATCTCATTAACTAAACCATTTAGAAGTCATATTACAATACAAAGCTGTTAGGTAACAGCAGAGGAAGTCGCAGGCTATCAAGATGAAACAGAACGAGAAGAAGAGTCAGACATACCAAACAACTTCTCGCGAAACAAGAGCAACTGTGAGTTGATGTCAAGGCATCAGACTGTTTTTAGTGACCTTGCTAATTGGCTACTTCCTCTATTAGCAGCATTCTTGCTGTAAAGCCATACTTTCTTAATGAGTTAAGAACCCTAACAAGTCTTGATATGCAAAAGCTTTATCAAACCACCTGTGTAATACATACCTTGTTGTTACCCTAAGTATAGAAAATTGGGGAACTGGTGGTTTCCAACGATACCAAGATCGTCCCTGTCTGCCCATTGTGCAGAAGTTATTACACATTTTCAAAGAGCAAGGTCAACGCAAACAGAGAGTAGTTATAAAAGCAGATGCTGTTTGTTACTGTAGAAACCTCACGAAGGTCTTGGTGCCATTCGAAACTGTAAAACATTCATGTGCATTTTGTTACGTTTCAGTACAGGCTGAAGGAAAGACAAAGGAGGTAAGATGCTAGCCTCACAAGCCAGGCTCTTCCGCACAGTTGCTGAGCTAAACGCACGTGAATCACACGACGAGGAGGAGCTTTTTCCGGAATTGCTCCAGCACAAGAAGAGCCTGGTTGCTTTCGAGAACGTCATAGTGACGTGAGACCCCGGATTTGATTTCATAGCTTGAATAAGGCTAATTTGATTTCCTAAAGAGCTCATTAATGTAATTGCGTTTGACACATGAAGTGGAGAGGAAGCCCTCCGTGGAGAGCGCTTCAACATGAAAGCCAGTGAAGCTGTTGATAGACAAAGTGCTGGTGAATAACGAGCCCAGGAATGGCCTACATGTGACTGGTCCACTGAAACTACACTCTCCAGCAATGATTCTTTTTGCTGAACTCATCTGCAGGTTTGTGCGAATTGAAACCGACGTCGCAGTGTTCACCATGCTTGCGTGTCTACTCTGACATCTATGTCTGTGGCGGGAAATGGTGTGAGAGCTGCCGGCCTTGTTTCACTCAATTGTTCGTCAACGCAGTGGCATACAGCTTGCTGACCTTTCCAAACGGGAACGGAGTCCACGTCAGATTGGCGTGTATTGCTGACGCAGTCTATCTGACGGTACTTTTGACTCAGCAAGCAGCTCTTTTGTACGATATTGGCTTTTCTCACAGTGAACTGGAAACATCTAGGCGTGGGAAAACAGCAGTGCAGTGGACCTACCATGTTCAGGAAGTGTAGAATTGACTCGTAGTTGCATGTTTGTGTACTACGTACGACTTTCATGGACTCTGATTGCTACATATATACACTAAGCGTACAATGAGTTCTTTTCTCAAACTACCGCACTGCAGATCTAGATTCAGCAGTGTGTACTGTTGGTGAAACTGAATGCTGAAGATGAGTTGTGACACTGCAGAATATTACATGGCTCAGCTGTCTATAGATACGTACTAGAAGCGAACGATGATGTCAACTACGTACTTCATGCAAAACAAGCAAGTACGTGAAGCGATGTCACGTGTTAATTTACTCAACTTCCATACCTACATGCTTAGCTAATCAAATTAGTCTTATCCAAGCTATGAAATCAGATCCGGGGTTCCACATCACTATGACGTTCTCGAAAGCGACCAGGCTCTTCTTGCACTGGAGCAATTCCGGCCAAAGCTCCTCCTCGTGTGATTTATGTGCGTTTAGCTCAACGACTGCGCGGAACAGCCTGGCTTGCGAGGCTAGTAAGATGCTTGAATAGTTGAGCGAAGTTGTGTGAGTTGATGCTTGGCGTGTGATCATGTAGATGTCAAAACATCTTTATTTAATTATGATAACCTGGTTTAGTGGTCCTACTGTGTAATATATATATATATATATAATAATTTACATAAGTAGACAATGCTTAGCTACTTTGTTCTTTTGATTAAGGGGTAGCGTGGCTGGTTACGGCAGCGATCAATAGTAGTAGTAGTAGTGCGCACTCGTGTTTGTTTGTGTGTGTGTGTGTGTGTGTGTGTGTGTGTGTGTGTGTGTGTGTGTGTGTGTGTGTGTGTGTTTGTGTGTGTGTTGCGATAGCTTAGTTGGTTAGAGAGTCATCTTATGGAGTGTTTACATCCGGGACCTTAAAGGGTCGCAAGTTCAAGTCAGTGATGGCAAGCTATGGCATAATTTCCTTAAGCAAGAAACTAACACACATTTGCTTCTCTCGACTCAGGAGTATAAATGAGTACCTGGTCATTGACTGGGGCCCTTGTGAGACTTCGGGTGCTCACACCACAGTTGGCTTCACAAGTCGGTCCTCTTGTGAGTGCCTGGCCCGGCTCCAGGAGTTTGCTAGCGCAGGCCCAGAGTTCCCTGAGTAGTGCAAAGGGCCCAGCTTAACAGCTGGGGCGTTATCTCTGAGAGGCAGCTCCTGACATTTAGGATTGTGTGTGTGTGTGTGTGTGTGTGTGTGTGTGTGTGTGTGTGTGTGTGTGTGTGTGTGTGTGTGTGTGTGTGTGTGTGTGTGTGTTTGTGTGTGTGCACACGCACGTGCGTGTAGGGCTGATCACCTCACAGATTTGCAATCAATTGATCTCTAAAACCCTTAACCAGAAGCAGATTGGATGACAGATGAAGTGAGGCAGTTGTTACAAGGAAAGTCCAACAAAAATGAACTTAACTTGTATGAGTAGATTTTACAAAGACAAATTGATTGGTATAAGTTACTCCATTATATTCTCTTTTGTATGCGAGAACGAGCGAGGTTTCTGTGGAGTGCAATGGCCACGCGCTCCTCACCGCTTCCTGGTGGATTATAAGCTTTCCTAACTGCAAACGAATCAATGCATTTACGAATAACTGCCACGGATTTATCTTGAATGCCGTATGCGAATGCGAAGATATTATGAAGATCTGCCTTTTTGCCGTCAGTGGTTTCTCTCTAAGGTACAATGATGTTAGTAGAGGTGATTTTCTTTCAGACTTTTAAGCAGAATTCCTCATCACTACGGCTTACCCAGAGAATCCTCTTTTGTGTGAGTAATTGTTTATCCTTGTTCTTTTAACATCCGAAGAGAAATGTTGAGCACGTCGTCTGTCGTGTGCAACAGAGGACAATCATATTTTTCCTCCGGGATTGTAACCTTCTATTCAATCAGTGGCCAAAGGAAGTGACTGACCTGATGTAAAAATAGGAAGTTTTCTGTAGCACACGCTAGACGGTGCTCTCAACACTTCTCTTCGGATATTAAAGGAACAAGGATAAACAATTACTCAAAGCAAAAGCGCATTCTCTGGGTAAGCTGTAGTAATGAGGAATTCTGCTAGAAAGTCTGAAGGAAATCAGCTCTACTGACACCATTTTGTGTTTTAGAGGAACCAGTGATGGCAAGAAGGTAGATCTTCACAATATCTTTGCATTCAAACTCGGAATCCTTGATATATTCGTGGCAGTCATTCATAAACGCATTGAATTGTTTGCAGTGGGCAGAGCTTTCATCCAGGAAGTGGAGAGCGGGCGTGTGGGCATTGTACATCACAGAAACATCACTCATTCTTGCTTACGAAAACAAAGATAAAGGAGTAACTTATACATATCGATTTGTCTTTGTAAGGTCTACTCATACAAGTGAAATTCATTTTTGTTGGACTTTTTCTTTAGGAAACAACAAGCATGGCTGATTTGGAAGAAGAACAATGACAACCAGCAATTTCGTGAAGAATATAACAGATTGAATTAATGCCTAGGTCACGTAGTTGCCAAAATTTAGTCACAAGACATTTAGTATTGGAAATTTAGTCACCAGTACACTTAGTCGCCAATACATGTAGTCGCCGTACCCATTAGTCACCAGGTGCTCATACATATTTACCGTAATTACAAAGGAGACAATTGTCTAACACACAAAGACGCAAGTGTCAAGACATAAATAATTAAACACACACTTGTCAAATTGTGTCAACAGTTATGTTTTCAAAGATATATGTGTGAACATTTACACACAATATTATAATAGTCATGTCAAAGAACACCAATAGGAAGGCATTAATTACTCAAGGAGTGTATATATGCCTTTGTTGCTGTTGATTGTGTGATTTCTGTGCGTCTATTTGTGATAATGGCAACCGTTCCCAAAACTGTGGTAGACTCTAAAGATGGTGTAAAGTTGTGCCATAACAGTTTCTTGTATGATTTTGACAAGTTCTCGTCTGACTGCAGTATGAAATTCTGGAGATGCGAACACAGCAGAGCAATATGATGACCTAAATTTGACATGTATGTATAGACACGTTTTCAATTACCTGGCGACTAATAGTGCGATGACTAAGAGCATGTTCACACCAGGCCTAATCATGATTAGTTTGGTGTTAGTGCACTAACGCCACTCGTTCACACCAGTCTTAATCATGATCAGTGTAAGGCCTTTCTAATGCCATTCTAACGTCGTAGAGAGCAGTATTACAACCACATTAGTGGCGTTAGTGGTTGCACGTGACTTTGGCACGTGAGGTAGTATACAAGAAGAGCACCCCACTGATGTTTCTGATGCGGTTTTGTATGTTTAACCACACAAACGCATCAACAACATGGCGACGTATACGGAAGCGCAGGCAGATGCATACTACATACATGCCTGTACATGTGACAACTTATTGTCGTCCCTCAAGGAGCTGCCAGAGAAAGCAAACTAAATGTTTTCCTCTGCAAACCTGAAGCAATGGATTCGTCAAAACAATTCATGCGAATTCTTGCCGGATATGACGGATGAAAACTGTCGAGGCTAATTACACTCACATGCCCACGTGACTTACTAATCATAGTTAGCGGTGTGAACGTGCTTGCGCTAATGTTGGCCTAATCATAGTTAGCCTAATCATAGTTATTCCAGATGTCGGTGTGAACACTCTCTAATTGTAGTGTCGACTAAGTGTACTGGCGACTAGGTGTACTGGCAACTAAAGTTCTGCGACTACATGTTCTGTGACAAAATGGTGGCAACTAACTGTCCTGCACCCAGTCAGTGGAGAAGGCGTAGAATAATTGCCGAGGGAATAGGTGATGGAGATGAAGCAAAATATGAGATGTCAATATAGAGTGGTAGAGGTGATCACTATTGAAAGATCACAAACACCTAAGATTGAATCAAAAATCAAAGCAAATTTATCCTTGAAAGCAGCAGATGGTTAAACTAGGTTTGTTAAGACAGGATAAGCTGGAAGGGTGGCATCAACATTTCAAATCAGTGTTGAACATAAATCAGCAGTGTCTGAGGTCATTTCAGGTAATGTAAAAGACAGTATAGAGGCTGATGATGGTATTGAAGGTGGTTGTGACAGAGAGGATGCTGTGATATGTAGCCCTCCTGCTGAGGAAGAGATTGCAGAAGTTATCAGCCAGCTCAAGTGTAACAAAGTACCGGGAGCAAATGAGATTACCTCTGAGCTCTTCAAGCTTGGTGGAGATAGCATGGTTGAATAGCTCACTCGGTTATCACAGCAAGGAGGGCTCAGTGAAGAAATACCTGCTAATAGGAGAACACAATTATTTTTTCCTCTGCATAAGAAGATTAGTTATGATGATTGTGACAACTTCAGGATCATCGCCTTACACAGTGTTCCAGGAAACTTTTGCAGGGTTCTTCTGAATAGAATAAAGGAAACTGTCAACAGGTTGGTGAGGGAGAATTAGTGTGGTTTTAGGAAAGGCGAGGCTGTGCAGACCAGCTGTTTTCACTAAGCATGTTGAATGGAATGTGCACGTCAATTTCACCAGCCACTCTTCTTGTGGTTGTGGACCTAAAGAAAGCATATGACTCAGTTAATCGTAAAGCATTATGGTCTGCTTTAGAGTGATGTTATTTTGGCTTACCACCCAAGATATTGAACATCTTGAAGGCTCACCATAAAGACACCAGTGGAGCTGTGAGAGCATATGGCAAGGTCTCCAAAGAGTTTAGGATTGGAAATGGTGTTAGACAGGGTGATGTGTTGGAACCCATATTGTTTAACCTATTTTTTGATGCAGTCATTAACATGTCTCTGCAGAAGCACCTGGGGAATGGAATTACCATCTTGTTTAACACAAAAGCTGAGCTAGTGGGGAGCAGAAAGCAGATGAGAGATCAAACCTTGATCTCAAATCTTGAGTATGCGGATGACATGTGTCTTCGCAGCAAGTCTATGGATGAGTTAGAAGAGATGTTCCTAGAGCTAGATTTGAGCTGCAACCAAATGGGCCTTCCATCAGTGCCAAAAAGACAAAAATTCTGGGCATTACTAACAACCAACAACAACTTCCAAGAGGTCTCACTTTACAGAGCACAAATGAACTTGTAGATGTTGTAGAGCAGTTTCAATACTTTGGAAGTTTTGTCACATCATCTTGTTAATTAGACAGAGAGTGTAGTACAAAATTTTGTAAAGCATCCAACAGCTTCAGATCTTTTTGAAAATTCCAGCTCTGATATCAGAAATCTATCAAAACAATCTAAGAATGTTTAAGGCAGTTATCAAAGCAACGCTTCTTTATGGTAGGGAGTCTTGGACACCTTTGTCTTAGCACATCAAGAGACTGCAGAGTTTCTGCATGCATTGCTTATGAATCATCTTGGGCATATCAGTAAGAAAGAAGCAGAGGAATGCTGATGTTTGGGCTAAGGCAAGTATTGAGACTGTGGAAACAATGATCGGGAAGAGAAGGCTAAAGTGGCTAGGCTACATACCCAGGATGGAATCTCATCGTATTCCAATGCAACTGCTGGTTTGCAAGTTTGAAGGAGGTAAACGTTCTGTAGGTGGCCAGAAGCTGAGATGGGTCGATGTTGTGGGACAGATTTGAAGAAGTATAAGCTCAACAAAGAATGGATGCATATTGCCCAACATCGTGCTAAGTGGAGATCCATTGTGGCTCTGCAGTTAGAGTTGAATGAGGAAGCTGAGGAAATGGAAATATGGGAAAATGTAAGAGGAATGAAAGAAATGAGGGGAACCGAGTATTAGATCAGACCGACCTACAGTGTACTCAACCTGGTTGCACTGATACAGCCCAAAACAAGGCAGGTCTTGTCAATCACCAACGACAGAAATGTGGAGCAACAGCCCAAGAGATCCTCTTTGTTGTCACTGCCACCAAGACTTTAAACAACAATGTTAGAAATCATACAAAGTTCTGCAATCAAATCTGAACAGAGTCCAGAGATTACGTTGGGAGTAATAAAGTCCTAGGAAGTGACCTAACAATGTGGCCTGCACCACTTACTCAAGTGAAAACAGAACATGGATGGATGATGTGGACGTGTCTTTGTTTGTGTTTGTGTTTGTGTGTGTGTGGACGTGTGTGAGTGCATGTTTGCATACGTGCATGCGTGTGTGTGTGTGTGTGTGTGTGTGTGTGTGTGTGTGTGTGTGTGTGTGTACGTACTTGTATTATGTCTAATGGTTGTGTACATTCTTCAATTTCTTTGATTAAGAATGTGTTAATTAACTAGGTTGTCTTTGGTTTGCCTGGAAGTGGCAAAAGAATTGCATTGAGGCAACTTTTGCAAAAACACAATCGATGGAATCAAATAATTCACTTGAATGGCAGTAGCAGCTGTGCGTGGCAAATTTCCTGTTCTTTTGTGGTGAGTAACCGTCCTCAGTAATTGCTTAATTAAGTATTGCTACTTGATTGTTTGTTTGTTAGTTTGTTCATCTGTTTTCTGTTGTTTGTCTGGTTATTTGTAAAGTACTATATACATACGAACAGTGCATATGTTTCTCTGTTCATGTCTAGTGTGAACGCTTTGGTATCAATTCCAATCGACTTAGAAGTCATGAGAAAATTCCAGAGCTTATGCAGCAGCTTAAGCAATCAATGCAAACGCTGTTTGTTTGCATGAATGTAAATGAGTCCTGTCTGTTGCAGTTGAAGTCTCTGCTTACAGTTCTAAATAGTCACAATGTAAATGCTGATGTTCTTGTAAGCACACGATTTAATGCTGTTCAAATGGAACTAGCTAAAGAAAGTCATTATGCTCTGTTTACACTGCATCACCTACTTCCACCTGAAATCGAATGTCTATTTTCTGGCTCAAAGTTAATGCAGGCAGCAAGCAGTTCTAGCACATCAAAGTACCATCGTTATATAACCTGCATGTTAAGTCATGCAGCTACAGCTCGACTTACACAATGCTACTGTAGTCAGACTAAAACAGACTTAAATTCTTTGCTGCCAAAACTTCAGTGTGTGTGGGACAAACTTGAGGCGGAGATGAAAGAGTGCGAGGATACAAGCACAAATAAAGGGATTGTTGAATCTATCGACTATCGTCTTGGTTTACAATCTATTTTGCATCTTATTCTGGATAAAGTATCCAATAACAGTAAACTTGTGCTAGAGCTGGCATGTGTTACAGGGACTGTGTGTGGCTTATCTGCTAAAATTCTTGCTGCAGCAGTGCAGCCCTTTTTTACAGCAACAGAAACAGATATTTTGGAGAGTGTGACAAAATTAAGCTCATTTGGTATAATTGAGATAGAAAGATGGGAAGAGAATATTCCTGTTGTGTTTGTTCCTCAAACACTTCAGGAGATTGTTGTGTCAATACTGAAGTCTCAAATGCTGTCAACATTTTCGCAAATCATTTTGCACATGGCTAATGCGTTATCAGATAAACTGCCTGTCGACAAGGCTTCTTTGTATACTTACACAGATTTAGTATTATTTCCACATGCAGTGGCTGTGACACACCATTGCATATCTGTTAATTCCAACTCGGTGGCATCTCCCAGTCTTCTGAATCTTTTGATGTTCACTCGAGATTTATATTTGTCAATGGACATGCCATGTGAAGCAAGAAAGTGCAGCGAGGCCCTGCTGATGAGACAACGTTTGCTTCCTGACAACATGTTTGCCATAGCAAAAGAAGATATTCAAGTACAAATGTCTAGCGTTAACTTTTTCAGCAATGATGCTTTCACTATTGACAAGACTGTCAATGTGTTGCATAGAATGGCTAGTGTATTTTGCACTTACGCCTTGTATCGTTTTGCTACACCTGTGATCAGTAGTTTACAGACAGTTGTCAATAAGTTGAGTTTGCAAGATAGCACATACACTATAGCAATTTTGCTGCTAGTAGATGCTCAAATGGCAAATGGTCAGCATCATGAAGCTGTGCATAATCTAGAACTGATTGGCCATGATTGTTTGAAACCTTGTGACATGAAAGCAAAATTGGGTGATGTACTGTCTAATGTCAAGTTTGGCAGTCATCATGGCACTTGTTGCTATCAAATTGGAATGAGGTGCATCACGTTTGGGTTTTATGCGCATGCCGAAGCGTTTTTACATCACATAGAAGTATCTACATGTGATCTTGTCATGAAACTGAAAGTGAGGCATGCATTTGCCATCTTGTTACGACAAACTAATAAACTGGATGAATGCAAACAAGCATACAAAGAATTATACAAACAAGCAGCAGCGGTGTCTGGATATTGTGAGTATCAAATTAAAGCTCTTATTGGTCAAGGAGAGCTTGCATTTGGGACTGATAGTGCATTTGATCTGTACAATCAAGCTTTCCATTTGTGTTGCTTTGGGAAGAAACAGATCACACCAGATCTACGTACTGAAGTCATGTTGAGACTTGCTGAATCCTCTGATCCAGCTACTGCTAAAGGAATTTATGAAGATTTAATGAAGATATTTATTCAAAATGAAGACAACCAAATGCTTTCTGCTTGCTGTTGCAAACTTGGTGAATTATCCGTTGATGAAGCACATGAAGCATTAAGGTTCTTCACTAACGCTGTGGAGGCTGCAAAGCAATGTGGTGACATCTTTGTACTAGCTCAAGCACATTGGTTTCGAGGCTGTTGTCAGCGTAAATTTCAGCAGTCAGATTGTCGTAAGCAAGCAGAGCAAGAGTTTAGAAAGTCTGTCATGTGTGCAGAAGAAGTACGCAAAAAGAATGTACCATCAAGATTGCTTTTGTCTGATAACGTTATTTCTCTGTGTGATGCAATGGTCACACGAGATAGTTGTCATGCTCAAAAGATTAGAATTGCAATAGCTCACTGCATTGAAGCATACTCATGGAGTGAGCTTAATGAGAGTGACAGAGCTCTAGAGCTGTACAGATCAGCTATCGTTCCACTCTGTGAGGTTAAACACTATCTTGCAGTCAGAGATACTGGATTACAGTGTCAGGTAATGCCTTGGTTTGACTTGTGTTACAAATCTGTTTGTTCTTGGCTGAAACAGCGTCAGTCTGCTTTTGAGTTGCTTTTTTTGCAAGGCAATTTTGAAGAAGCTCTTGTAATATCAGAATTAGATCGATCTTTTAACCAGCTAGACACATTAATTCAACTACGAGAGCATGGGGTCCAAGTCGACTTGAATTTTACAATTGATGACATTAAAAAAGTTATTCAAAATCAAACAGCAACTGTGGTTGTGTACAAAGAGATGAATGGTTTCGTCTACATATTTGTAGTTGACCCTAACACGGGACTAGTTCATGGTGCAAAGAGTCCATTGTGTTATCATTCCATTGAAGCTGTTTGTTGGGAGCCTTTACGGTTGGACTATGTCAGCTCATCTTCATCATCCATGCCTGGTTATCCTGACTTGAAACGAAAACATTTAGAAACATTGTATGACAATCTTATTCGTCCGATAGAAGACATGCTGCCTAAGAAAAATTCAAGTTTGGCTTTGGTCACTGATGCAAAAATTGCATCTGTACCATTTGCAGCTCTTCAGAAAGATTACCAGAGTTTAGATATTACTCAGCAATATAGCATCTATCACATTCCTTTGGTTTACAGTCTGAAACTAGCACAGACAGACTTGAAGACAGCTTGCAATTGTGCTGTTGTGGCTGCTCCTGGCTTCATTTGTGAAACTACAAAAGAGCAATATTTAGACTCGTCTGCATTGCCCGATTCTATAGTTGAAGCACGCATTGTTGCTTCACACTGTCAGTCCTCTCCATTTGTCAATGAGTTGGCTACAAAGGAAATGGTTTTACCTCATTTTCCACATGCAAACCTTATTCACATTGCAACACATGGGAAGTATTGTAATGGTTGCATTCATCTTAAGTTTTACTCTTCTGAAATGGTGGGTAATGTTCCAAAGCACTCAGTGTTATCTGGAAATGAGATTAGGGGCTTGAAGCTTCGAGCAATGTTAGTTGTTTTGACTGCGTGTGTTAGTGGATTCAATCACTTTCAGCTTGGTGGAAGAATGGGGCTATCGAGTTCATTTTTTGTAGCAGGAGCCCAGGCTGTTTTAGTAACTTTGTATCCAGTAGTAGATGCCTATACTAGACTCTTGATGAGCTTTTTTTACTGGAAGTTACGTAACAACTATACAATCGCTGAGTCTTTGCAGAAAGCCACACTGCTGTTAAGGGTTGTTATCAATGAAGAAGACCCTCTTGCTTGGGCTAGTTTTCTGATTGTTGGAAGTGGCAGTGCGACTGTCTCTTTTTCTAAATCACCTATTTATATTTCTCACGTTGATTCTTGTCACTACTTTGCGGGAAGTGAAGACGTTATGGATAGTTTGCTCCGTTGGCATACATCTGACAACGTTTATAAAATAAAGGTTAGAACTTGTGATATTTTTGGTTTCTGTGATGATTGTTGATCTTGTATAACTTATAGATAATAAGTGGACCAAGTGGAAGTGGGAAAGTGACCTTGGTAAGTGAAATGCTCTCTAGGGTTGGCTCACAATATAGAACTATAATTAGAATCAGAGACGACCATCAGCACGCCTTTAAAGCTGCTGTGGAAGAATTGGTTAGTTCATTTTTGTCAACACTCAGTAAACTTTTTATCCTTTTCTTGTTTGTGACAGACTCTACACTTTCACTCTTTATTTTACAAAGAGGATAAAGTTGGCCAGCTCAATTGTAGTACTGATGAGGGCAAGACTAGCCTTCTAATTTTGGAACGTGTTTCCAAGTATGAAGATATAGAGAAGATTGCTCAAAGATTTAAAGGAAGAGTGATGGTAACGACTGAGTATATAAGTGAAGATGATTCTTTGGTGGTGAAAAAAATGTCTCAGGAAGAGATTAAGGGGTGTTTTGTAGTCATGCAAGAGATGTCTACAGAAGATGGAAAAAGGTGTTTTGTGGCAAACTTCGGCGATAATTTTTTTGATGAAAATAATGGGAATGTGACTGACTGTTCTTGCACAGTGGCTTCTCTATTTGCCAATCGTAATCTATTAGGGTACCCACTGGAGACCTTGCTTGCTTCTTTATGTGTGCGGTTAAAGTGCGTAATGCTGAAACACTTGTTGTCTAACCTGGACAAGAGAACGAATGGAACAGAACAGAAAAGAGCTATTATTATAGAATTTCTTGTTTACAAGATTGTTGAGTCATTGTCAGAAAGAGTGTGTGCTGTTCTTTTCTTGTGTTCACTTCGTGATTGTCGATCTGCACCAAAGTCACTACTGGTAGACACTTTGGCTAATTGCAATGGAAGAGGAAGGCCACTGACAAGACAGGAAGTTGAAGATGACATTGCATATGCTGTGGATTTGAAGCTTGTCTCTCGAGATCACAATGCAATTGTATTGAAGCATAATTTGTCTAATGCAGACTATAGTGAAAGTGTAGAAGTAATTTCTATGCATCCTTGGATGCAGTCATTGCTTGGTCAAGACCTATCACATTCCTTTGTTGTGCGGATTGCACACAACTTCTGTCGAGCTTTAGTTGAGCATTTCAACAGTAATAACATTCCTGTCAGTCATTGTGCATTATTGACTGCTCTTGGAGTAGCATTTTGTAATCTGCTGTTGCTGGACAATATTCAATTGCACATGTTCGAAGAGGAAAGTGTAGATGAAGTCAAACAGCTTATTAAGTGCCTGGAAAATTTCTCGTGGCCAAAGAGATTTCACTCCAAAGTTACCAGAGTGTTGAAAGGTTAGTGATACCATAGATAACTTTAAAGGCAGATTAGTATATATAGAAATTAGTAAATGCAAATCAGTTACATTTATGGCAAACCTAGTATATATTTGCTTATACGATGGATTTATTTCAATGGACAATTGTAAGGTGAAGATAGTATACTTAGTAACTAGAAAACAAGACCAGACTAGCTAACAAGTATATTTCATCACAGTAAGATGAACCACAGCTTTGTGATTCAGCATGCTTGGACACCAAAATAATAGTAAAATGAACTGCATATACTTTCAGTAAACATTATTAGTTTTTGTGGTTTTTGGCATGCGTCTTTTGTTAGGGATGTAGTCAATCAGGAGATTCTCTTCAAGAATTTTTGTTGCTTTGGAATTTTAGACAAATTGAATGCCGGTTCTTCACAAAGGCAACTAGTTCAGTTGCTCAGTTCTACTCTTGGAATTGATCTGATGGCTGTTACGGTTAGTATATTTGCTGTCTTCGTTCATTTGTTTGGTGATATATATATATATATATATATATATACACACACACACACACACACACACACACACACACGTGTGTGTGTGTGTGTGTGTGTGTGTGTATGTATACGTACGTACATACGTACATACATACATACATATATATATATATATATATATATATATATATATATATCAGCTTAAGATATACTATATTTTACAATACCCCAATACCCCAGCATCCCTCCCACATGTCTCCCAAGTCAAGTAGGCAAATCCCAACTACGAACATCTAAACTAATTGCATACGTGCATGTAACATCTTGGCATTGTAGCACCATAGTTTTACAGACAACTGTTCTAATATGTTCTTGAAAGCTTGAGGAAACAATATCCCACTGATTGATGATGTCTTTGAACATATTCCTTTCAAAGTCAAGTCCCAGAGATTAAAAAACTAGTGGATAGAAGAGATAGAATAGATCGATAGAATAGACCACCTGCTGTGGTAACATTAGCTTTATGCCTGGCATCTTCTTCAAATTCTGCTATATATATATATATATATATATATATATATATCATGTCTGACCGTTTTCACATATTACTAGTACTTGTACATGTACCTGCCACTGCATGTTTATGGTATCATAATTTTATCATGCAAAGGTGTCAGTTGATTGATTGTGCTGACACTGTATAGACCCAATTTTGACTATCTACAACAAGTGATTGTGCACCATGTCTTTGATTAGATCAATTAACACTAATTGTTACAAGTTGCAGTGTTTGACTGATAATTAGCGGAATCTCTTCACTGACTAGTATTGCACCATGAACTCTTAATTAAATGCATCAGCGAATTTACATTGACCGATCTCCCTGTTTTATATAACTTCTTACTAAATTGTTTTTACAGTACTGATAGCAGGACTGTCAAATCTTGCTATTCCAGTTTTGAAGGACAAGTCAGGGCGATGAATCCTGTTAATTGAGTCAGCTGCAGATTAGACTGCTAGCAAATAATAGCAATGATAATGCAGCCAGGGTAGTATACTCAAGAGTTCAGGAGCACATGCAGCAGGTAGTGGGATATGTGACATGCCTGAAAAGGTTCTCAGTTAAACGTTACAGCAGCACTGACGGAAACATATTGAAGCAACCTATACATATATATGTGTAATGCCTGTTAAGGGGACAAAGTTTATAAGCTACAATTAAGCAGCTGGCTTAATTTACATGATTTAGTACATGATAAATGTACTTTAAGTCTAGGGACATGAATGCATGCACACATACCAAAAATTGATTTAGTAAGAATCATTATGGCTGAAAACATCAACTTACTATGCTAGGTTTATGTTTTGATCCTGACACAAAGTCATTGGCAACGTCAAAAATTAAGATTGAAGGTCTGTGTTAGATTTTTGTGGAAATGAAGCAGGTTTGGGTGATTTAGTCCTAAATATATTACTCTATTTTATCAACTATTTTCATGACTGGAAGTATGCAGCAATAGACAGCTGGCTGAAGGTGAAGTTTTAAAAAGTGGTGCAGAAATAAATGCACTATTGAAATGCAGAAATAGTGCAGTACTATTGTACAGACTTGTTAAAGTAAGCAATCATACATTATTCATTTGATGGTAGATTGTGCATAGTGCATTAATTAATGCATTGTTCGGAGTGATCAGCTCAATTGGCTGCAGTCGACATGATTGATGACTGTCGACACGCAGAGTCATTCTGCAAAGAATGGCTAAGGTGTAGGTGTGGTCAATTCATAGATACACGCATGTTTGTCATGATGTACAGTCATCACTATATCTATGTGCGTGCAGTACATGGATTGTGCGCAATTGTTTAATTAGCAGATAGATCATGCACTTTTCTTGAACTGCACACCATATTGCTAAAATACAGTGCTTGTGTTAGAATCATTGCAGGTCAGTGGGTGACAATGTGATTGATTTGAAACCATCACACCTCATTATTGTGTCCAACGAATGGCTGATGCAACCTAAACATTGGGATAAGGAGATTTTGAAGCGTAAGTTGTTGCACCAAGGGTAGACCAACTAAATTTCTTGATGCTCATGCAGACATGATGACATGACGTTTTCAGCATGCACAGTTTGCCTGCAAGTACTCAAGACACCATTTAACAACTGTTCAATAGCTTAATTAAGAGTATTAAATTAAAGAATTGTTAAATAGAGTAACTGACGAAAG
>NC_085103.1:750681-798530 GCF_963422355.1 Corticium candelabrum
CTGGCGAACAACACGTGCTGGAATGGACACCGTGCCTTCGCCAACGATACATGACCCAACAGCAATCAAATCTGGCGCCCGAGAACCGTAAGGTAAGTCCGAAGCCTCGCCTGGGCTGGATAAGTTGACCTCTTGCAGCGCTGGCGCAGAGTTTGACCAAAAATATCGACAATGCGACTTAAGCAGACGCACATTAGCTTATCAGCGCTGCCACACACGCAGATGTCACTGACACAACGCAAGACATAAAGCTGCCACCACTGAGTAGAAGTCCGTTAGAGGAACCGCGCTTAAGTGACAGCCGCGCGCAAGACCGCCACAACCATCGGCATGAGGCGCAATTAATGAGTGGGAGACAGCAAAGAACAACAAAGGCAACACGCTGTCGACAACGCCAGTATTTACCGGATGCCCTTACCGCTATGAGCAACCTGTATGACTTGCACAGCTGACAGTCCCAAGGTCCAGGTAGACGGGAGCGTGGACCAGGCGATATAAACTCACAGATCGGCGTTCACAGGACACGACAAGCAAGTGGCGCTCAAATATGACCTATACCGTAACGTGGCTACTGGTTAATGCCCATGCTAAACACTTGTTTTTTCAGGTGGCTGAGCAAGGACAAGCAATTCACTTGGGCGCTTTGTCGCAGGCTACTTCGTTAGGACTGTGAAGGTACACTCGAAAGTTATGCTCAGTAATCAAAATTGGAACGTCCTGCGTGAATCCGCCTAGACTGACGGACAGGCTCCAACAACCATATGTGATGATAACTAGTGTCGAAATTACAAGAGCGCTACACTGTATGAGTGAACGCACGCTATACATTCCAAAGTTGTTTACATGGTCGTTTCTGTCGAGTTGGTATTTCCGTCGAGTCACTACTTCCGGTGAGACGACTACTATAACCTTCGCTACGCCTAGGGTTAATAAACCGATCGATTTATCTTCGTGAGATCTACTCATACAAGTTAATTTCATTTTAGTTGGACTTCCTTTTACTGTACACGTACTACATTGGTGTTATTGCTATAAATACGGAAATACACGTTGATAAAAATCCGCCCATGTCACCTGGTTTAATGTTTTTGCGCAGGTCTAATGCTACATAGCGCACGAGATTATACGGGATCATGGTCCGAACCGTGTCACTGTAGCCTTGTCTCGCGTCAACAGGTGTAGACGCTGAACGGTTGATCGAGCTGAAATATTTGGCAGGGTAAATCCAAGACCACAAAGACTCTTTGGATTCTGATTGCTACTGAAATCGTCACGCTATACGAACAAAAGTTTGTTTTTGATTACTTTGTCTCTGTAATTTGTCTGTACGCGAAGGCTTGAAACAACTTTTTGGTCCAAAAGGTAAACAGAAAGTCAAGTGTAGAGCTTCTATGGGAACAAAGTCCACGAAAACAGAACAAGAATCCACGGACTCACTCCAAACATCAACGCCATCAAGTACGTTTTAAACACACCACAATCTCGCCCTCTATAGTCTAAAACAGCTGCGCAAAACATGATCCTCTGCGTGGTCTGGTCGGATACGTTCACTTTGAAACAATCCACGTCAGACTAGACGTTACTCGTTCGTTTACTTTGTCCGAAAGCTGTACATGTTAGGAGGAGTAAATTATGATGTTGTTGGGACGAGCAATAACTCAGTTATAGTCTTATTTAATGTTGATGCTTCGAATTTAGACGAACTACCGAGCCATCTTCTTTAGCGGGTGTCTACTCACACGAGGTGAAAGGACATTTGCATTTCCTGCCTAGACACTCCCTTGCTTTGTTGCTTGGCGTTGTTAACATTGTTCTTCTCCAAGAAGCATTGCCCGCAGCTCCGCTTGCATTAAATCAAGCAAAATTGAAATTTTTGATTTATAATGCGATAGAAAACCGATACCACCTTAAATGCGATTGGTCTTTGATGTTCAATCAAAAACCTATTGCAACAAATTTTTTGTTGTAGATAAGATTCTATAGCGACAACCCGTTGAGAAATCTGCACGAATGTTACATGTGTTATGTAGAATCAAATCCCTTAGCTCAACAGGCGTGTCAAGAGATTGCAATAAACCGCATTTGAGGGTACATCTGTATGACCAGATTCCTATTTAGAACGCTTCCGAGAAAATTGCGTGGTAAACTAAGATTTCACGACCTGCATGACATCAGAGCATTTTGTACCTAATTAAACCAACCAGCAGTAGTAAATAACAACAATCAATTGAATTCCTTGAGCACTGCAAAGAGTTTATGTGAACAACGTGTTGCGATTTGCTGATAAACTTTTATTTTGTAAATGAATACGTATATACTTTCTCTATTCTAGATGCTGGTGAAAATCAACCATGTGCGACGCCAGAGAGCAAATCAACACCTGCTGCTGCTAATGAGACTCCTCGTGGTACTACAATTCCGCTCAAAAATATACTGGACCATAACAATTTAGATAAAGGTAGAAGATTTCATTTTTTTGTAGTTTTTTCAAAATATGTATTTCAACCCCTTTACGCTTCATCTCTAAATTGCAGGAAAGCTCCTCTTTCAACTTCCCTATTTTCAGGAAATTGAAAGGAAAGTTCTAAAGTTCTCCAAAGTTTACTTTCAACTTGCCTTATTACCAAAATTCATTAGAGATGTGCACTTACTAGAGAAGAATGATATTTTGTGTTGAAACAAGCAGTGACAAAACTCAAAGTAAAACTCAGTTGCTGCAGATTCTATACCCATTGTAAATTCTGCCTAGAGTACTAGACAGTGAACTGAAATGTAAGTAACCTTGTTTAGTTTACAGTACCATTTACAAACCGAAACAATTCATTCAACTTATTGTCTATCTCGCATTTCCATTGGCACTGCATGCCATTTGATTGCTTCAATATAAACTTATACAAAATAGCACTGGGCTCATATGTTAGAGTAAAAGTTCAATTTTGAAGCATTTCAATTGCAGCAAATAGAAGTTAAACAACCATTACAACGGTAAATGTGCTTACTATGTTTCTACAATTTTTAATAATTATTGTTTATAGTTAAGTAAAAGATTTTCTTATAAAACTTTAGGTGTAAAATATACAAATTGGTACAATGTATTAATGTATAATCAATAGTGTGTTGTTTAGATCGTAGTATCTGTCCGAAACCACTATGGAATTAACGTTATATATATATTGGTCTATATTTAGTTTTTTTGCTGGCCTCCAGTAAGAACGTTTCACACTTTGAAATTGCTGTAGCAATACAGAAATCACCAAAGTTAACTGACTGCAAAGACACATCAAGTATGCTTATGCAAATGTTCGACACCTGTTCTATATTTTAGTTGCTGAGGACAATCAACCAACGGCGACGTCAGATATCAAATCCAAACTTGCTCCACTTAATGAGAATGTGTCTGCTGCTACAATTCTTTTCAAAGAAACACCAACACACACAGACTTTGGTGCAGGTAAGAGGTGTGATTGGAGTTTGTAACCTTCTGAGAAATAAAACAATTTTTGCTTTTTAAAATACACTTTCGCAGTCGTTGTCTTATTCAAATGCCACCATGCATAACAATGCCAATAATGCAAACACTTTAACTGCTATAAAATGTGTAATGGCCGAATTACGGGTAATTGATCTTAAATTTTCTTTATTATCATGCTTTCTTCTAGAGTTGCAAGCAATAGTTAGACGATTGTGTGTGTGTGTGTGTGTGTGTGTGTGTGTGTGTGTGTGTGTGTGTGTGTGTGTGTGTGTGTGTGTGTGTGTGTGTGTGTGTGTGTGTGTGTGTGTGTGTGCGTGTAACATTCGGGACATTTGAATCATGACTTTAATTAGTACAAAATGGGCGGGCACTGGAGTAATTCCTTTTGCCAAGGAACTCACACGCAATTGCGTCCTCAAGTCAGAAGTGTTAATTAAATGATTCAGTACCTGGTCATTGACTCTGGCTTGGCAGAACATCACGCATCACGGGTATTCCTGTGGCATTGAGATCCCGACCAAGCACCTACTAGAGGCGTACTGTACGTCAGCGTGACCTGCAAATCCCAAGCATAACACCGGAGGCCCACCTGGGAATAGACAAAAGGTGCTGTATACACACACACACACACACACACACACACACACACACACACACACACACACACACACACACACACACACACACACACACACACACATCACACAAACACCCACACATATGGATGGATATGCTGTGTGTGTGTGTGTGTGTGTGTGTGTGTGTGTGTGTGTGTGTGTGTGTGTGTGTGTGTGTGTGTGTGTGTGTAGGTGTGTGTGTGTGTGTGTGTGTGTGTGTGTGTGTGTGTGTGTGTGCGTGTGCGTGCGTGCTGCGTCTGTGCTTGTGTATAGGTGTGTATGTTTATATCCAGATGTAGATGGTGGCGGCCAGGCCGGCCAAGGCTTTGTGAGGTCTGTGGTTGCCAGGCTACAAAGGTTATATTCGTGAGTTGTTACACTTCTTGTAGCTCAATCATCCATGCAATCCTGTATCTGGCCGCACTAGAGTTATTAAACCATTTAGAACATGTATCCGGCCAGTTGGAAACACGGCGAAGGCCCATGAATCTCGACGTCTACTGGTATTCTCGTTTCAAAAACGGTCGAATGAGTGTTTCGCCAGAGCAAGGGCGTAGCGTACGTGGCATATGGACTAGACCGCTCTAAAGATTTTGGTCTCTGTGATATGTGGAGCTTTGATATCGGTATACACTTACACGAGAGTACAGTCAGTATTGAGAGGCTGAACTGTATTACACTAAATAGAACTGAACAGAAATAGAGACAACGCAGACTATAGTCTAACCGCAAAGATATGCTACAATCAACATTGTCACTAATCTATATATATATAAAGGAGAGGTGTCTGTCTGTCTGTCTGTCTGTGTGTCCGTCTGTTGGAGCGTTTCACAAAAACGGCGAGTCCGATCTCGGCCGAATTTGGATCGCGCACGCCGAATTCATTCGGGTCGAAAGTGAGACTGTGGTCGTCTTCTTGACTTCTCTCACGACGACGCGATTTCCGGCCGATGGCACTCGCTTCCGATCGCTCGCGAATATCTCCGGAACGGCGAATAGTATCTCCACCGAATTTAGACTGCCTGTTCCCGACGTCTGACGGTACGCGCGGAGCGTGTCGGTTATTGCGGGCGACGCCGGGAAACGGAAGATATTTTTGCTGATATCCGGGTCGTGAAAAAATACGCCCACAGTCGTTTGCCAGTCTACGACCGTCGAAGAGCTGCCGTGTTTGATGCACCTGTTACCCGAAACGCCAGCAACGTCTTCGAAGAGACGACGTTCAGCGGGACTGTCGAAATGACGAGAATCGGTACGAGTCGTGACTTTGTCAGATACGGGGAACGGATTATCCGAGTGAGTACTGCATGTGACTTCCAGTTCTGCTCTGATGGATTCGTCTAACTGCACGTTACTTCATTTCGGACAGCGCAATATCAGGGAGTGCTATACAATTTGTCTAACTGCACGTGACTTTATTTTATTCAACAGAACAGCACAATATCCGTGAGTGCTATACGATTGCAAGTGTCTACGCGACATTTTTATTCACTGCAATCATTCATGGCCAACATCACCTATGATACCATCAAACGCATTTTTAGATACTTTCTGCTATAATCTCTACCTGTAAAGGCGACCTGTCTCTCCTCCACTTCCGTGTTGTATTGGTTCTATGATAAACGTGTGTGTCAACTGCGGCGTTATAAAGTTGAAAGCAGAAGCACCTGGCATGTGTTGTCCCCCGGCCAAAGCTGGGCATTGCAGCTTGTTAATGTATAAAGCAAACATTACATTTCCCTCCTTTTCATCAGACAATTAAAATAACAGGAAACAAAGTACACGTAAACACTTAACGGAACGAAGTCACAAATGATTTGAATCGAGCTGGAGGAACAATGTTGCGCTTTGACCGATCTGATAAAGTCGAGCTCTGACTCTGAGATGGCGTGACGTGTTGGGAAGAATTACGTCCTTCATCCGCTTGTTGTGGCTCATCTTCTTCTGAAGACGTGGACACCTGTTGGGTGGTGTTTGCGCTGTCTGGCTGCGCGTTTCCGTCGTGTGAGTCGGATGTCTGGACGTCATCATCAATCTTGGCATAGTCGTTCTCGGTGGCTGCTGGCTCGACGTCATCGTCCCTTTTTTCTCTGCGCATACTGGTTTATTCAGTTGAACGTTGCGCTTTAGCTGTACGTTTTCAGGAGACTGAAGAACTAGCTGATCGACGTGACGAGAAACAACAGTGTAGGGATCCGGCAAGAAGAAGGTGGGGCTAAGCTTGTTCGTAGGAGTTGTGTTTCGAACAAGAAATTTGTAACCTTCCGAGATGGAACGGTCTGCGGCGCAAGTTGATCGGTCAGCATGGTCTTTGACGTTTGCTTACGGGCAGAGTCACGGTCGCGAACAATGGTATCATCAAATACCGTATCAGTGATTGTAGGTAGCTTGCTGCGCATCGGGCGGCGGAAGAGTAGCTCGGCCGGACTGATACCAGTTGTTGACTGCGGAGTAGACCGATAATCGAGAAGTCCTTGTAACTCAGTCTGCCAGGGCTTCCGTTCAAGGTGAGCGACCTTGATGGTTTTGAGCAGAGTACAGTTCTAGCGTTTTACTTCCCCATTTGCACGTGGTCAAATAGGCGTGTTCCGGCGATGCTGAATTCCTAGTTCGTGCAGGAAAGCAATAGACTCGGCCGAGTTGAACTGTAGGCCGTGGTCGGTGCGTATGCTTTGCGGGATACAGTAGCGTACGAAATGGACGTTGAGACGGTTGATGACGGATTGTGCGGTAGTGGACAGGAGAATTTCAACATCGAAGTAGCGGCTGTAGTAGTCTACGATAACGAGCAGAGTTTTGCCTGTCGGTAGAGGTCCAAGGAGGTCCGTAGCAAGGTCTTCCCAAGGCCCTTGTGGCAACGCTATTGATTTGACTGGAGCTGGAGGAAGTGGTTGGATGACAGCTTGGCAGCTGAGGCAAGCTTTGCACGTCATTTCGGCTTGGCGATCGATTCCATACCACCAAACTTCAGAGCGGAGGTGTTCCTTGGTTTTCACAATCCCTTGGTGACCTTCATGGGCTAACATACGGTTGCGGTCACGGTAGCACGATGGAGGTACAATTCGAGTGACGCGGAGAACAACTTGACCGATGACGGTAAGCTCATGGCGAACCGGCATGAAGATGTGAGGGAGGTACTTCCAGTCATTGGTTTGGATACACCGACGGATAATTCGTTGCTCGTTGTCGTTGGCAGAGGCCGTTTCGATGTCTTGGATCAGGATAGCACACGGTGCCTTAAGTTGCGTGACTAGGTGGACTGAATCTTCAGTAGCGCATGTGTTCACGGCGTTGTCGTTGCTGGCAATCGGTAGACGTGACAGAGCGTTAGCAATGTTGGTTGGTCCGGCGACGTGCTTAACGTTGAAGTTGTACGCCTGGAGTCGAAGAATCCAGCGTTCGATGCGCGCTGATGGCTTCGATGAGGAAAAATATATAACTTGCAGAGGCTTGTGATCGGTGACAAGGTCGAAGGTGGTACTGCGGAGGTACTGGTGAAAACGTTCACAAGCCCAAACAAGACCCAAGGCTACCTTCTCCGTCTGACTGAAGCGGTGTTCAAAACTGGTGAGCGTGCGGCTGGCGTAGCAGATTGCACGTGCTGAACCTTCGGGTTGTTGTTGCACGAGAACTGCTCCGAGACCAACGGAGCTGGCATCTGCAATGACCTGCGTACGTGCGGTATGGTCAAAGTACGCCAGTACGGCGGCATTACAGAGCTGTTCCTTTAGCATGGCGAAAGCTCGATCTTGCTCGTCGGTCCACGTGAACCATGTGTTTTGTGCGTCATCCGGCTCAACGGCTCTGCCGTCGTAGAGAGGTCTGGAAGAAATCGAGCACTGAATCCCATCATACCGAGGAAGCTGCGTAGCACTGCTGCGGAAGTTGGGCGCGTCGCGTCGAAGATCGCACGAAACATTTCTTCAGTCGGCTGTTCACCCTTTCCGGAGAGTTGCAGGCCGTAAAACTCGACCCGGAGTCTGCGAAACCAACACTTCTGCAGGTTGAGCGTGAGACCACGTTCTCGAAGGCGATCCAGCACTCGAAATAGATTGGTGTCGTATGTCCCTTCGTCTAGGCCGTAAATGATGAGATCGTCCGCTATGTTCATTTCTCCTTGACAGTCAGTTAGAAGTAGGCTGAAGATGTGCTGATATTTTTCCGGCGCTAATGTGATGCCAGACATCATGCGTTTATAACGCTACAAGCCGTCATTGACAGCGAATGTGGTGATGTCGCGTGATGATTCGTCAAGCTCAACCTGGTGAAACCCCAATCTAAGATCAAGCTTGGAAAAGACAGTACTGTTGTTCAGCGATTGTGAAATTTCATCCACAGTTGGAATGGGGTAACGTTCGCGGACGATAGCCTCGTTTGCGCTGCGCATGTCGACAAACAGGTGGATTTCGCCGAAGGCCTTCGGAGCAACTACAAACGGGCTCACCCATGATGTCGGGCAGTCGACTTTCTCAATAATATCTTTTGCGAGGAGCTCGTCCAACCAATCTAAAACAGGTTCTCGAAGTGCAAACGTGATGTGCCGTGGCTTCTGTGCGACTGGTCTGACCTGAGGATCAATTTGGATTTTGGCTTGAAAACCTTTTAACTTGCCGACGCCATGTAAGAGCTGAGGGTAACGCTGTTCGATGTTAAACCGGAATTGGTCGTCGGAAGTGTTAACCGTGTGCGCGTTGTGCAGTAGTTTGCGTTCAACTGCAGTACGCCGAGCAGTTGTGCCGATTTCCTGCCGAGAAGTTGCCCTTTTGAACGAATTACTACAAATTCGGTCGGCCGATTCGGGTCGTGTATCGTCGCGTTTGCAGTGAATTGACCGATGACGTCAAGTGGCTGCTGCGAGGCGTATCCATACAGTGTTTTGTCGGTTGTTCGTAGCGTTGCGTCTAAACCACGAGGCACCAGAATCAATTATTGCCTGCGTCGTGACGCCGTTCAGGATAATGATGGTGATTGTGGTTGAGGTTGATTGCTGTTTTGACGGGTGACTATCATGATCACCAATCAAAAATACGAACGATTCCTCCTCTTCCCCCTCAGGGACTGCAGTGGCAGTTGTGGTAACGTGATGGGCGGAGTCACTGCGGCGAGGAAGCGGTTGTGGTTTCTGTCTGCGGTCAGCAACGAGGCAAGAGTTGCGGCGTTGTGAAGATCCGGATAATGGAGCGGGGGCTCCGTGACTGCGACACTGCGAAGCGAAATGGTTACGCTTGTGGCACATAGAGCATGTCCTGCTACGGGCCGGACACGATTCGGAGCGTGCATAGGTTCCCGGTTGACCACAGTGCGAGCAGACGGGACGGTCGTTGTGGCTGGCTATTTTGACTTTCAGCAACGATTTGGGTGGCCGTACGGATGCGATATTATTGGTGCCCGCTACGGGGGCTGATGCTATCGCATGCTGCATGCCTTTGGCTTGCTGATCGACCGACTCCTAAACACGTACGGTTCTCAAGACGTCCGCGAGTTTGATGTTGGCTGTTTCCAGCAGTTTGCGGCGAAGCCAGGCATTGCGAATGTGTTCGATGAGCTGATCACGAAGTTGGTCGACTTCGTCTTGAAAGCTGCAATGTTTTGCCTGCATGCGGAGGCGAGATGCAAACTGATTGACTGACTCACCATCTTTCTGTGTCATCTGACGAAACGAATGGCGTTCGTATGGCGTGTTGGGCTCACACTTGAAATAAGTGTCCAGAGCATCCACAGTGGGGGAGAATGCCGTATTAGTGTCGTCTGTTGCCGCTTCCGCGATGCTTTCGTGTATGTCCTGTACAGCTGTACCTTCGTAATGTAACAGGAGACTGCGTTGACGAGCTGGGTTGTCGATACCGTGACCGTCGACGTAAAACTGGAAGCTTCTCTTCCATTTCCGCCATCGTTCTGCGATGATGTGTGCGGGGCCTATCATATCGAGAGTTTTGATGGGTCGGCGCTCTGAGTCCTTGTTCGTAGCCATAGTTCACCTCGTCGCCAATGTGATATGTGTAGCTTTGATATCGGTATACACTTACACGCGAGCACAGTCAGTATTGAAAGGCTGAACTGTATTACCATTAACAGAACAGAACAGAACTAGAGACAACGCAGACTATAGTCTAACCGCAAAGATATGGTACAATCAACATTGTAACTAATTAACGTATAAAGCAAACATTACAGGCCCATCATTTTACTTGGTGGTAAGAATTGTGGACTCTAGATACGTGTGAAGACCAATGCTGTATATAGTATACACATCACCCTTTTAGCCTGCCACTGATTCTACCGTATTATTCAATTAGAAGCCAATAAAAATGGGCGGATCTATAAAAGTGGGCATGTCATGTAGCATCGTGAAATTAAGCCCCCATTTCTATAGGTCACATTAGGCCCCTGGCCCACAGTGAGAGTGACTGGACATCCGGGACTTTACTAACGATGTCTCACAACCGGTTGTCAGGATTTGCGCAGTTAAGTGTGGAAGTCTCATCAACGCTGCAAATGCTATGCAACAATCTGCAGTACATGTCGATCTACAGCTGGGCTTGCTTCTCCTACGCGAGCTCATCATCAAGATGCAGAGCTACAACCTAACGGTTGTTGTCTATCTATGTGACACATTGTTCAGGAGTCGTTAGCTCGTAACTGAATAGCGTAGAAGGAAGGATTCTGGAAGGAAAGAAGGAAGGAGGAAGGGAGGGAGGGAGGGAGGGAGGGAGGGAGGGAGGGAGGGAGGGAGGGAGGGAGGGAGGGAGAAAGGGAGGGAGGAAGAGGGAGAGGGAGAGGGAGAGGGAAAGTTGTTTACTGCAAAAAAGAGTCTATGTAAAAGTATTGGTTTACGGTTTGCTGATAAACTTTGTTGTAAATTAACACATACTTTCTGTTTTTAGGTTCATCTGACAATCAACCAAGTGCGAATTCAGACAGAAACACTACGCCTGCTGCACCTAATGAGACTCCGCATGGTGCTACAACTCCTATCAAATTTATAGTAGACCACAGAAATGTAGATACAGGTAAATTTTTCATTTGGTATGTAGTATGTAGTCTTCTCAAACAATGTATTTCAACACTTCTTCGTTTCATCATCTTATATTTTAGTTACTGACGACAATCAACCAAGTGCGACATCAGACACCAAATCGGAACCTGCTTCACTTAATGAGGATGTGCCTGCTACAACAAATTCTCTCAAAGAAACAGCAGAACATACAGAATTTGATTCAGGTGAGATCGAGGTTTAATTTGAGTTTTTAACTTCCTCTGAATGAAATGCAATTGTAATTTGAAATACATTTACGCTGTCGTCTTATTCCATTGTCACCTTGACAATGTCAATAATGCAAACACTTTATAAACAGCTATAAACTGCGTAATCGCTGACTGACGGGTAATTGATACTAGATTTCTTTTGTACCACCATGTTTTTGGAGTTGTAGCAACAGTTACAGCAGTGTGCGTGCGTGAGTGCGTGCGTGCGTGTATGTCTCTGTGTGTGTGTGTGTGTGTGTGTGAAGTGATAAAGATCTTCTATTCAAATTGTCTATTTGAACTAACCTAAGCCATTTTCCTTTATTATGCAGATGATGAACATAACGGTCCCGTGAAGGCTAGAAGACCAATTCCGAAAGGTCTAAATTCTAAAACTTATCCTGGTGTATTCAAGCTTGTACTAGTAACTCAAGAAGAGACTGAGTCAGGTATTGCAACCAAACCTGTACTTCAACAGCAAGAGGTGATACGCCTATGCCACCAGCTAGCACCCAAAATAGTAAAAGCAAAAACTGATCCATCAAAGTTAGTACTTACTGAGCTTGACGATATTAACTTGAAAATAATTGGCATCTACGGCAATGATGAGGAAATTATGCATTTCCTCTGTGAAGATTGCAAATTCAAAGAATCCATTTATTGCTTGCAAGAAAACGTGCGAGAATATCCTCGCGGTCTTTACGCATTTCTTGCTCAACCAAACATTCTGTTTGTTTTGTTCTTGCAAAGACAATCAATAGCCACATCTTCAGGAATTGACAAAATTTCTGTACGATTTCTTCGGTACCTACGAGAACTATCTACCCACATACACGTAGTCTTTAACTCAACTCAACTCAAAGAGCTGGAAAGAGAAACGAACTACGGCGAGGAAGAGGAATCTGACGAAGAAGCTCATACAGAACGATTAGCACCACAAGAGATGTTAAGCATCAGTAGAGATGACATAAAGCTCGTGGCTGAATTTCAATGCGATCTACCGCCATCCCACGCTTCATCGAAGTCGTCTAACGTGATAGCATCACGCGGTCACGATGGATATGCTATTTTTCAAACCCAAACATTAGTGGCATTTCGTCTCGAATGGGGGCGAGCAATTGGTCTTCAGGCAAGCGGAAGTGACTTTTCTACCGTAGAATCGCCAATAACGGTACCCATTGATCTTCCGGTTACTAAGAATTCTGAAGTACTCTGCCTTAATTGTGTTTCTACATCCGATGATAGACGCCTTGTAGCAATCATTCGAGAAAGCAATAAGCACTGTGATAAAGTTTTTGTGTTTGGCGGTCTCATGATAAATCCTAAACGAAAATTTCGGACTTTCTCCAACATTGCGCCTACTGCGTTTGCGTTTAGGGATAATCTGATCAGCTGGTACGACAAAACGAAAAACGAAGTTTGCGTCTTTGAACTGGCTACCGATTACAGAGAGATGAAAACTCTCAATTCTATAGCACTTCCACGAGGTTCAAATGTAGACGAAATAGAATTTCAAGAGTTTCTAAATGAAGAACAGCTTGTGATGGTTGATTGCGGCAATCGCGCAAGGCTAATCGATATAAACACTAAGGAAGTTGTTAAATGCTTTAACCTGCCAGACGCTATACTCGACTTGTGTAGTCTGTCATCGACTCGCTTAGTATGTGCTCACGCCAATTCGTCTAGTCTAAGTTGTTCAATTATACAACTTAAAATTTCAGAAGTATCGACGGTGGGACACTTTACAATGGACATGCCAAATATACATTTGCAAACATTGAGGATTGTCAAGTTACACGGTCTTTGCTACTTTGCCGCAATAGATCCTCTTACTTCAAAATTGGTAACGTGGAGAATGACAGCAACTGATCATAACCAAATTGACCGATGCAGAAAGTCGTTAGCGGGCCCTGCAGACATGCTGAAAGGGTTCCAAGCTATCTTTGAGGAATATTCTGTACGTCACCGTTACGAAACTTGCGTGAAACCTTTATCTTTGTCGTTTCCAGTCTATGAAGGAAGTGATTCTTTTACCTGTAGGCTCGAAAAGAAAATGCAAACACGAATACAGATTCATCTGCTCAAGTTAAAAGAAAACCTACAGAAGCAAGTAGACGAAATGACCTTAGATATTACTGCATTTCGTGCAGTAGATGCAACAAAAGTACAACTAAATGTCGAGACAGTATCTCTTGGAAATTGGGTACGTCAACTTGTTCCTACTGTCCCGATTCAAATCGCTCGAGTTGAGAATAGTTGTCTCGTGCCAGTGATGAATGGAATTAAAGTCGTTCACAATGTCGCAAGTCCTGAACAATTGGTTCGAAAGATATCGTTTGGGTTAGTGGAAACACTTTTTGCAGACGCGGCCATAAAACAATTACCGATAAAGATAGTGTCGGCACAAGGAAAGCAGAGCACGGGAAAAAGCTATTTCCTTAATCATCTTGCAGGAGCTCATTTCGACACTTCTGGTCGGCGATGTACCCAAGGCATTTGGATGTGCGCCAAGATTTTATCAAATTTGCTTTTGGTTCTTTACGATTTTGAAGGCCGTAGCACTGAAGAACGGACAGTTCAAGAAGATTGTCTAATGGCCAGTTTTGGGGCAGCTCTTAGCTCAGTTTTGATTATGAAGAATGAAATGCGCATGGAAGTCAATGACATCCATTTTATAGGTATCGCACTCAAAGAAGCAGCTCAGCGTCTTTCTACTAGAGAATCTCAAAGTCGTGTATTATACAATGGAACCTTGTGTGTTGTACTAAAAGATATATGTCACAATGATCAAGAAGCAGCGGGCGAAGTTGTCAACAAAATTCACAATCGTATGTCAAAAGCAATTCGAAATATTAGTACTGATGATTCTGAAGTAGTTGACGATTCTGAAAAATTAAGGAAGGGACTTTTTGAGGACTGCATCGTTGTTTGTCAGCGATCTCTCGGTCAAAAAAATTTTTACAAAGCCTTAAATAGTGTCAAGCGAATTATTGATGATAAGTCTCCGATTCCTATTCCTAACAGTGAATTGGTGCTTACCATAAAGTCAATCTTAGCAAATTTACATTTGAGCGGTGTCGTAAACGCAGAAGACACATTATACACTGTTCTAGAAAATCGTCTTGATCGATACATGGAGAAGGCCGTTCAGTTTGGAGCTCTTGAAATTGCAGATGGCATCGTCATTGAACATTTTACCTCTTACGAAAGTGGCAGTGCAGCTATCGAAGACTGTAAAGATTCGAAGTATTTGGGTCTGAATGACGCTGGACTACAACTTTGCTCTTGGATAACTGAAAAAGAATGTACCAACACCGGCCGACGAATTCTTGTTGTAACAGAGTCGCAAGAACAAATTTTACTGCAAAGATATCGCAAGAAACGAAGTAAGCGAGACAAAGATGACAGTGGATGGGTGCTCAATCTACAAACCTTCTATTTGGCATTAGTATATAGAAGAATTTCAAGAATTAGAACCTGGATTCATTTGAATCTCCCTCGTGACGAAACTCTCAACGAAACACTCAAACAGAGCAAGCGAATCTTTCTAGAGTTATGCGACTCTCGCTACTTTGAGCCTCTAAAAAGTAAATGGAGAATTTGCAAGTCTGTTTGCAGCCAGAGAAAAGCGTTAGATACACCGTGTTTGCGGCTGTGCATTAGACTTGTTGGTCTATGTCAATGCGAGACGAAAGGTTGTGACCGCTGCAACTGTCTTGAACCTAATCACTTGTGCAACGAGCCTTGCTTCTATTGTCTACGCGGAAGAGAGTGCGATTCACTGAACCCCAATCTCTGTGCTTCTGGAGCAAAACATAAAGGCAATCACAATTGTACAAAAAGAAAACACTTGTGTAGTCAACCATGTCGCAAACACGATATATCTCATGGCTGTAAGAAATACTGTCAACACAGCATTGTTGACGATCACTTTGTTCACGAATGTGAAGCTCAGCACAAATGCATTGAAGAGTGCTCTGCTCCAAATTGTAGTTCGATTTGTAACCTTAATTTGGAACATGCTGTTCAAAATTGCGACAAAGCACACGATTGCGGAAACAAGAGTTGCTTAATGAAATGTCGAATAACGGGATGCGATTTACCTTGTCAGAGTAATGACCATTTTCATGACCTTGAATATGTTGCACACTTCTGTAGCAAAAAGGAGCATCTCTGTGTTGGGTCTTTTTGCTCAGTTTATGGAGGTCGCTGTGACAACAGAGAATCGTTTGGAAAGCTTTCGTGCTCTTTGAGAATAAAAGAAAACCAATTAGTACACGACGGACCCCACTTCTGTAAAGCAGACCATTTCTGCGATGAACAATGCCCATGTGGATGCTTAGAATATTGCATTATAAAGTTAGAAGTTAAACAAGACGAATCTAGAGGTCAAATCGTGTTTCTTGCGCACAATGGTGCCTGCACTACCAGAGCGCATACCTTCTCTAATCGTACAGAAAAAGAGTTTCAAGAAACAATCAAAATGTTGTCGCAAAATGCTCACAAAGCTATTCAAACAGGAGCAATGACAATGACAAGAAAGTCTGTCACGGAGCATCTACACAGTTTTGATGAAATTACTAATACCGTTGATGATACAAATGATCAGTTTTACGGTTTGTACGACGCGGGTTTACAACTTTGTGACTGGCCGCAAGTAAACTTCGGGGACGAGAAGTTGAGAGTGTCGCCTTCGACAGCCGACGTTCTGATATGTTATTTCAGAACAAATTTTTCCACTAGTAGAAAACGAAACGACAAGATGTGGATGGACAAATGTCAAGACTTTATTAATTCTGTCATCGCTCGAAGAGTAGCTAGAGTAACAAATTGGATTGAGATCAATTTTCCTCCTAGAGATCGTCTCAGCAACCAACTTATATCGACGTTGGATGATCTCATTGAAAGCTACAGAACGCAGTACTTCTCGGTATTGATTAGTAAATGGTCGCTCTGTAGAAATGTTTGCCAGCAAATGACAGGAAAGTCTAAGCAATGTCAACGAGAATGCTTGCTTTTAAAAAGCATTTGTTGCAATGACGAATCGAAGGGATGTAAGAAATGCGATTGCTTAGAGAAAGATCACAGCTGCCGAGAACTGTGTGAAACCTGTCTGAAATCTCTAGTTGGTATGTCTAATCCAAAAATTTGCCACCTCGGGGCTGAGCACGATATTGGTGTACCACACAGATGTGATCAGCTTGGTCACGAATGTAAAGAGAACTGCTCAAAATTGCAAGCAAGGAACTGCTTGAAGAATTGCAACATTTCTTTTGAAACCGAGCACGATCGACATCTTTGCGGTGCTGGTAGCAATCACAAATGTTCAAATGTCTGCTCTGCGTGCGAAGACATCTGTGATCTCGAGTTTGAACACGATCTCACGTCAAGCCAGACGTTGCATAGGTGTGCTAAAGCACACTGTATAAAGCCTTGCCAAATGAGAGGCTGTGATCGCCAATGCGCGGAGGACCATTTACACTTTGTCGAAGTGCCCCAATCGCCTCATTTCTGTGGTAAAGAACACGTTTGTATTGGCCATTCTTGCTCCGTGAAAGAGGGACGTTGCCAAAAATCCAAGACAGTTCAAGCCCCATGCGCTATCCGCATTCCATCAAAACGTCATTTTCACGATGAATCCCATTTCTGTGGAAATGTTCATTACTGCAACCAGAAATGTCCTTGTGGGTGCGTTGAAGCGTGCGCAAAGAAAATGCAGTTTCCAGAAAATGCAATTTCAAAAATTCGTTTTGTGAAACATGTCGGATTTTGTAGTACAGAAAAACATACGTTTGCTGACTCACCAGTAACGGGACTCGATCAGATTCTGAATAAATTAGAAGTTTTAGTCAAGCAGAAAACGGCAGTCGGAGTTGAGGAAATCGCAAACGATGCGTCAGTAGCTGGTAGTACAGCAGCAATTACTAATGAGTATCGGCAAGAGTGGAGTGCAAAAGAGTCTGGAAAACACGAAATTTCAAGACAAAGTACACTTCGTTTGTGTGAAGTTGTTAAAGGACAAGTTGTGGTTACACGTCAGCTTCTAATTCCTTTAATTGCTGCTTTCAAGTCGATAAAGAATCGTGACAACGCATCAGAATCGCGTTGGGAACAAAAATTGGAAACCTGCATAAGCGGAGTCATCAAAGTGCGTATTGACAGTGTAAAGGAATGGATTCGTAACGAGCTCCCAAGAAATGAGTGCTTAAACTCATACATTGTTACGTCGTCGCTGAACAGATTCAAAGAACGCTGCAACATTGAGATATTCGACTGTCTTAAAGGGCAATGGAAGTTGTGTTCTCAAATCTGCTCCCAACGGGAAAAAGACTGTGAAAGATGTCAAAGAACTTGCCTAAAACTTGCAATTGAATGTGCTAGTAATGCCAAAAGTGTAGACTGTAACTGCCTTGAGGAAGATCATCGATGTAGAGAAGACTGCTCACAATGCCTAATAGCGTTTGGTTTGCAAAAGGAAAGGATTAAATCGTTGAAGACCCGCTGCCGCCTTGGGGCAAGGCACAAAGACAAGCAACACTATTGCTACAGAACAGAGCATCCATGCCCAGAGAGGTGCATAAAGTCTATGGCACGATGTTGCCTCGGAAATTGCGCATTCAGAATCGAAAATCATCCAAAATTTCATCTGTGTAGCTTAGGTGCTAATCACAAATGCACAAAGCTTTGTTCAGCGGTGGAATGCAACAATCAGTGTGACATGGAATTCGAGCACCACCTAAAGCAAACGCACGACTTACACTTTTGTGGAGAACGACAGTGCGCTCAAAAGTGCAGCCTTTCTGGGTGTTCTCGTCGCTGTGCGAGTAAAGATCATTTCCATGGCCTAGATAGACGTCACAAGCACAAGCATCGATGTGATAAGCAACGGCACTACTGCTATGAGACTTGCAGTGTTCCAGGTGGACGGTGTTTCGGTCGGGTTGAGGGGCTTAGGAATCCTTGCGTCGTAACCATTGACGATAGCGGTATATCACATCAAGGACCCCACCATTGCGGTCAAACTCACTTTTGTAGCAATCGCTGTCCTTGTTGTGGTGCATTTTGTAGCAAGCCTTTAGTCCCTGTCAACCATAAGTTAGGCTATATTGATCGGTTCACAAAACACAAAAGCATCTGCAACACCGACGCTCATCAAACGGCCAAAAGACTGGCCATTGTAAATTCATTGGGATACGATGAATCTTCTTGTGAAGGTGATTGGTGTGGCAACGTATGCGATCGTCTTGGGAGAGGCCATTGTCATTTAGTCGAATGTAGAAAAGGACAAATATGCACAGGGCATCACGTTACAAACTCAAAAGGTGTGCTGATAGATCTAGTTCGACATGACATGTTTTGGAAAGATTATGCTCACTTTAGTGATCCTTGCAAAGACAAAAGGAAGCAAATATTGTTTAGTTTGTGTCCGGCGTATTGCTCTTCAAAAGCAGAGAGGGAACTAAAACCAAATAGCGAAAGCTTCTGTAAAGGCCAACTTTGGCATCATGATTATTTAGACCCTGTAGGCAATTCTGGTCATGTTGTGGAAGGACACTACTTTGGATGTCGTCATTATAAACACATAATTGTGGTTGTTGACTGTTCTGAGTCTATGGCTCGATTGCCAATGAATTTGACTCCGGAAGTCATTCAAGCAGTAAATCAGACAAAATGTGGGCAAATGTCACCTAATCAACTGTATCAAACGCTTGCTAGCATGGGACCCACCCGTTTGAATACCGTAATATCGGTTTCAATAGACTTTCTAACAGAGCTAAAGCCATCATCGCAAGATTGTATCATCTCGTTTATATCATTTTCTGACACTGCAAGACTTGTCGTAAATAGTGTTGGAGTTGAAACTGCTTGCCAGCAGCTCACCACTTCCAATTGGACCCAAATGAACGAAGGAGGCACTCAATATCTTGCCGCTATTCGCCAATTAAATTTACTTATCAATTCTCATTCGTATCAATTTTCTATGGGACGACAATATCGTCATTATGAGCCCGCAGTATTTTTTCTGAGCGATGGAGAAACTGAAGAATTTGGCCTCGGTTATGAGGTTAGTCAGTTAGTGGCACAACATAAAGCTACCTTCAGTACTTGTCTGTTTGGAAGTGACAGCATTGAAGCTCAGCAGGTTTTGACCATTATGGCTGAAAGTGGTCGTGGAAAGTTTTACCAAGCTCCGACCGGCGCTGTCCTGAGAGCTAACCTTCACGATTTCAAAGCTTGCCTCTATAAGACGAAAGCCATCGGTGGATATTGATAGTATAGTGTGCACCAGTGATACTCTAGCTGCAAACTTTTCGTTATTATTAAATGTGCTTTCTAACGTCAGTGCTTCTCTATGTATTTAACAGTACTGACAGTTTATCGCTGGTATTTTAATTCTGTAGTTGGTTCAGTTGCTAGCAATTGTGGTAGGTGACTTCTTCTAGAGAGCTAGCAAGAGCGTGCAGATTTTGCATCCGCTCTTGTAGTCTAAATGACTCTACACTAAATTTCTGGTTTACGAAGCGGCAACCACAGCCTGCAGCCCCGACGGCACTCAAACAGCATGTCACGTAAGAAGAGTAATCATGCTTAGGAGCAAATAGACAAAATGCACGCGCACAAAAACGCACTACTTGCAATTTCAAATTTGCCCAACTGCATACATGCTACTTAAAGATATCAACGATGAGCTGCTCAAATAGGCTAAAATGTTACTGGTGAGGCATCAGTTAAACTTTGGGAGTGCAATGTAAAGCTGGTTTTAAAGAGAATTAGATACATGAGAGCATGATCTTGCGTTCTTTAGATGGCACTATGACGTATTTTTACTAAGTTTTAATTCGGGGAGGGTATGACTAGATAGGTGTGTGTGTGTGTGTGTGTGTGTGTGTGTGTGTGTGTGTGTGTGTGTGTGTGTGTGTGTGTGTGTGTGCGTGCGCGCGCGCAAAGTGCAGATTTTCACAATCGTATAGCTACACTGCCCGGTACAATCCATGGATTGCCTGTACAAACCTTGGATCGCCAACACAAACCATGCATACCTAACCTCAACCCATAACCCTAACACGTAAACCTAACCTTAAACAAGAAAATTTCAAGAGAGTGAGAGTGACATCGATGTGAATCATTGGACGCAAACACAGACGTAGAATTGCCATCACCCATTACGGACTCATTCAAGACTATTTGCTTATTATTATTTTTTACTTATTTATTTGTATTATTTTTGTTTACTCATTTGTTTGTTTATTTATTTTAGTTTGTTTAGCTGTTTATTTTTGTTCGGCTTTTATTTATTTCATTTTTGTGTATTTGTGTACACGAGTTTATAGCAACAGGTCTCATTTGGTGCAATTCCTAATGCTGACTTCATACAGGATAGAATCACTATTGACTAGAAAATGTTGATATCGACATCTGGTCAGGTAGCTCTCTTTGGAAACCAGAGGAAACTGTAAGAGCTCAAGCAGAGTGAAATTCCTGTAGGTATGAGAGTGCAGTGAGCTTTAGCCTCGAAATCCCAGACTAAGGAGCACGCTAAGTAATCTCTAATTATCCTAGGTACAGTACACAGTCGTGTGTACTTGCTATAGTGTTTACCCTTGTGTTCAATATACTTCTTGATAGTCTTATACCACGTTCACACTAGAGATTTCACAACCATGCCAGGCATTGTAGAAATTTAATGTAATAGTCAAAATTGGCATCAAACTGAGAGATTTAATCAAGTATTTTAGTACTGTGTTATAGTTTGGTGATCTTGAAGAAAAAGTTATTTGATCCGCTCATTCTAGAGCGAACGTGGTATAAGACAAATGGTACCTTGTCGCTTACCCAATTGTGACCACTTGTTTCATATACCACTGAGTGGCACAACCAGAATGAAACCAATTTTAATATGGACATGCACAGAGGTGAAAGGCCACTTACTGCTGTAGCTTCTGAAGTTTTGTAGTACATCATGCAATTGCATTCCTATGCATACTGTCTATTAGAACACAATATGTTATGGATAAGTGCCTCAGCTAGATGCTACAACGTACAGTCACCGAAAGCAGACAACACTTTCTAATCTTACAACGCAAAAAGTTATCACAACAACATTCTACCATATGCAAGCAGAGGTTACCACCTAAGTAAAAAAGAAGTAAGAAAACTAAATCAATTGACTGATGAGCGCTTGCCCCAGCTGAACAGCACGTATCATGAATCATGATCAGACTGAAAAAAACAGACATGTCATATAATCATCTTCCACTTGACCAATAACTTAACCATGCGATACCTACATAAGTAGCTACACTAAACAGACTGTAGTCCTCTACAAAATAATTTTAGACATTAAATTCTTCGCACAAGTTGCCTTCAACTGGCAGTAGTATACGCATATAAGAAACACTTTTCCAAATCTATACTGACTTCGCTACTACTTCCCAGGCCTGGGCTACTTTCCAATTCATACCGAATTTGGTCAGAATTCACTATAAACCTTGGTGCCTCTGTAGGTGTTCCAATTGCGTGCACTTCTGATTGCAAAGGTAGAAGTTCCTGAATGATGAACGTGTTCCTACTAATAAATATGTCTCAAACAATATCTTCCCTGTCTTCCAACTCAGACAACAACAAGGATATGGTAAGTCACTATTGAATCCCGATAACTTGGCAGACATCCTTATTGATAATTCACTTGATCTTTCTAAAGGTTCCGCCATCATAAAAAACTGGGCGAGAATATTTCTCTAGCTGATAATTAAACGGCACCTTCATGCTCCATGTTCGCAGTGCACCTTCTATTAGAAAGGAACAATTTCAAGTATTTCACTCTCTATAAAATCCCCTATATACACAATATACGATAAAAAGCATTATGTCTAATAGGATGCAGTTTCCTACACATAATTTGCCTAATAATGTCTCAGGCACAGAATGGAAATGTTCACCCAACATGCTATGATAGTGCAGAGAACGCCACAACAATAGGATGGTCAAGGTGCACGATTCAAAGACTGGAAAGGCCTCTTGGTAAATTCGTAATGAATTCGGTAAAATGTTTGAAAAGGTGGTCCAGAACCTGGTATTTGCAGTCAATTCACTGCACAATTAGAAGAGTGGTGCAGTTCTCGCATCGTATATATGGATATACCACTACTACTACTACTGACAGATCAACTTGCCACTGTTTAGCAGAACAAACCGTATTAATTAAGATGGCATGGAAACATGCACGAATGGACACATACATGCATGCATGAATGCACACATGCACACCTTAAGATAAGATTGGGCTCCTGTGGGTTACTCAGAAACACCCTTGGCCTGCGCTAGCAATCTCCTGGAGCTGAGACAGGGACTCGGAAGAGCACTGACTTGCAAAGACAACTGAGATGTAGGCACCCGAAGCCCCGTCAGGACATCAGCAGCTGATTGCAAAGTCACAGTTAGTAGCCAATCAAAGATCAGGTGTACTCATTTCTTTCCAGAGTCGAGAGCAACAATTTGTGAGTTTTTGCTAAAAAATTACGCCCCTGCTTACTCTGAACTTAACTTTGTGACCCAAACGGTCGAGAAGTTTATATTCACCAAATACAAGATACAGTTACAGATTCCACTTGGATGTTTACTCCACTTAGATGTTTATATTCACCAAATACAAGATACAGTTACAGATTTCACTTGGATGTTGGTGATAGTCTATATCCGGGACACCTTTGGGTCAAGTCCAGGTTGAGAATGGACCTAATTCCCTTAAGTAAGAAATTCAGAAATAATTGCTTCCTGTGACTCATATTATTTAATGATGAAGTTCAGTTTGCTCTTGCAGTGTGGAAAATAGTGAATTATTTTGCCTTGGACAGACTGAGCATTGGTAGGATATTCTTGTATGGTGTTACATGTTTAGTCAAGTGCCTCCCTTACTGCAGCCATTTTGCATGTAATTTTTGATAATCAACTTCAAAGGGAGAAATGGCGTTAAAGGTAGCTGAGGTTTTCTCTGGATAAAGCATGCTAGGAGGTACCCAAGTTCATGAAATTAACAGTTACACCATTGATGTGCTAAGAGACAATGTTTAATTACACTACCATATACAGTATGCGTATGGATGGATGTTTTGTCCAACAAGTCCCAACGCTGGTGCAGTATTTGGTTGGATACACAACACATTTGGTGGGACATTGTCCTATGTCGTACCATTATTTTCCACACTGCTCTTGGACGGTTGGGGTGTCTGGTGTACCATGGGACAGCCCCTGGATCCGCCACTGGTTGTAGATATGCATGTATTGATACCATATTGCCATGTATAAAGCCATGCTATTTATGTATAAGCCAAACTGAAATTCAGGCTCATATTTAAGACAAGCTTATATTCAGGACAAGCTTATATGTCATTTGAACATGTTAGAGTATAGATATGACAATCATATACCACTTGAAAACAAGATTCGTTAATATATATAAACATAACTACTATGAGATGCCAGTTCCAAGAACGTGAACTACTCCTTCCTCAACATTGTCGGTGCCATTGAATGTTACATGCACATGTTGACTCCTGCACATGCGTACGTGACTGCGCCCTGCACGCACTGAGCGTCTTGAATAAAAGTTCGGTTTCGACACGCGACCGACTTGTACTCATCACAAAGCCTTTGGTTTGCGGCTTTGATTCAAGGTCGGCTTTTACACACAAAAGAGGGGTATGTAGTGTGTGGATAAGTACAGAAGTATAAGTTAATGAAATGATAATAAGTAGAGTGTCCACAAGCATCGAGAAGTCTAGCCCCCATTTGTACTAGAGGTCACACTACGCTCCTGCACATGCACACACACATGCACGCGCGTGCGCACGCGTGCACACACACACACACACACACACACACACACACACACACATGGTAGCAATGCCCAACTGGTACCGGCTAATCACACTGATAGAAAGACTACATATTTTGACTGTAAACTATTTACGTAAATGCGACAAAATGAAAGTTCTAGAAAAGGGAAGGGTCCAATGGTAACTAAAATATGAATAGAGAAGCACTACAGTGCTAAACCCTCATCGAGTGTACATGCACACCACATGCTAAGATATCTGTACATTGTTAGATAAGGCATTGGAGGATCAGGAGGTACAAACGCTCATGAATTTGACACCAGTTACGCCTACTTTATTTACACAGCTACCACCGTTTACCCGTAATCATTTAGGTCCACAGCTACATAGGCACAGGTTGTCGTAATGAGGTGACCCCAGAGTCGCCAGAGCCAAAACAAAATGTTAATGTGAGAAAACATGCATGTGCAAATGTAGATTAGGCGTCTCTGTTCATGCTGACTTTGGATACATTAACAAAAATGAAGAGACACACTAGTGTACTTACAGGTCAGTCGCTTCGTCCAACAAACAGACGCGCTGTCATGAACAATGCATGGTCACCTTCGCAAATTTCTGTGAAGCGCCAAATTTCTGTTGAAGGCAACACTAGTGATTTTGCAACAACACCGCAGCTGCTCAGCCACGCACACTGAAAATTCAAGCTGTCAGACTGCAGAACTGCTACGCAGAAACATTGAAACAAGCAAAATGTTGCAAGTCAGGTACAGCTACACGTACTGCATGGTGCCTGAATCAGCACCTTCACTCTCTAAAAAATGCCTGGTTGTTGGTGGGAAAACATGCACCTACAAATGTAGACTAGGCGTTGTTTCTGTGCGCTAAACCTGTAAAGCAAACGAATAAACACCATGTACAGGACGAACGCCCGATGGCTGAATTCTCATAGCACAGCTGCCAAACAAAGAGAAGTGGAGCCTTATGATGACATCACGTTCATCTATTGGTCGGTAATGACATTACTTCTCATCTATTGGTCAGAATAGCTTCATTTGCATCCGTGCTAACTGAGTATAAATACAGTCGTACGTACGGTTGCATGTCGGCCGACTACTATACCCTTAGCCTGGATATCTGGGCCACAGGTAATAAACACAACTAATATAATCAATGTGAACAACTGTCTAATTATACTTCTGTGGCTACAGTGCTACAACACCAACAAACAAAGGCGATGATGTAGGAGAATCAATGAGATCCTTTGCTTTTGGCCATCTAGCGTATTGTAGTATGATGTTTCTGCTCTCTGACAGAACTCCCAATATAATTCGAAGGCAATGAAGGACTCAAGATGGCAAACATAAGGCTCGAGGAGGACAGTGCACGCGAGACCATACAGCAAGGTTGGAAGGATCACACTGTTCGAAAGATGAACCTTGGTGCTAGTCTTGATCATACGTTGATATGACAAGATCCAAGAGAGTAACTGGAAGATATGTGAGGCTTTACAGATTCTGGAATTAATCTCTGTGTCCAATCCACAATAATTTATCACAAAATGCACACACCGACACACACACCGACACACACACACACACACACACACACACACACACACACACACACACACACACCATCCATCCATTCCATCCAGTTGCTGTTTGTGCTCCATGATTACCATGAGGGTACAGGAGATGCAAGCCAAAAACATTAAGTCTACACTGCTCAAGGTCTGTCTCGACAAAAACACTGGTAATTATAAAGACCGTGTTGTTTGACAAAACTGACATGGAATCCCTGAGGCAGTAGAATGACAATGTTGGTAACTAATCAAACCTGCCTTGTTAAACGCCTGAAATGAGCAGCCAAGGTGGTTATAGTGCAGACGATTAACAGTTTCTACGAGTCATCCACGCCGTTGTTCTCTGTCATCCCTGAGGCTCTTCTTTTGTCTTCTGCTTCTTTGTTGAAATGCTCTGCACTACGCTTGACGATGAAGCGCCAAGAGTTGACCTAATACTTGGGCAGCATTGTTCAAAATGATTGTGGATTGGACACAGAGATTAATTCCAAAATCTGTAAAGTCTCACATGCCTTCCAGTCACTTTCTTGGATCTTGCCATATCAACACAAGACCAGCACCAAGGTTCGCCTTTGAACAGTGTGATCCTTCCAACCTTGCTGTATGGTCTCGAGTGCACTGTCCTCCTTGAGCCTCATGTTTGTCGTCTTGAGTTCTTTCTGACTTGTTGCCTTCGAACAGAATTGGGATCTCGGTTAGGGAGCAGAAGTGTCACACTACACACACACACACACACACACACACACACACACACACACACACACACACACACACACACACAACCAAATAACTTAAATGCCCCACCTCTCTGTGCAATCAATTCCATATACAAATTACACCAAGCACTACATACATTATGCAAGTGCAAATTTCTCAAATAGAAACAACAACAACAAGAAACAACAACAGAAGAACAGTCATGACATTAATACCGTTGCTGAAATTGACATTCGAGAAGGAAAAGACAGCACTGTCTGCTTTTCAATGTATTTCTATAACATACGCACAAAAATACAAGTAACAAGCAGTAAGCACACTGTTATTATATAAATTAATGTTGATTACATTAGTTCTTGTAATATAGCAATAGGCATGTACGCAACAGCGATTGAGAGTTTCAACAACATACAATCACGTATGTTTATATATAAATATAGGTACAGTATGTACGGTATAGTCGTGCCCCAGACTCACGTGAGGCTAGCAGTGTCCGGTTCCCGTATGACACTTTCAGCTGGTATGTATGCCCACAACAAACCTGACTACTACTGAGCGAAGACACAGTTGATGGCTGTGAAATCACCTTCACACGTACAAATTAGCTGCAAAATAAGCTAGGTATTGTACTGTGCACATTGTCAAACAAGCAGTCATGTGCTACAGCATATATTAGTTGGTCTGTTGCCAGTATCAAGTGCCACAAATCCTTATAAGACAGTGCGTCATGGCAGATAAATGTATAGTTAAGCTAAGGCAACAACAACTATGGATCATCAAATTTTACTAAAACTGGAAAAAGAGGTCAAACATAACACTAACTTACAGCAAGCTAGCCTAGGCTTAATTAATGTAGCCCTACACTAGAAAAAATTTAAAATATAGTTGCCTACTAGCCCAAGTACAAAGACTGCAGAATAGGGCCAGCAGGTTGAGCACACACCAGAAAATGTTCAAAATTTCGGATTCCACCAGAATCTCCAAAGCAATTACTTCTGGTTAGGGTATATAAATGATTAAATAATTTTTGTTTAATGTTACCTGATAAAATCAACATCTGTTTATTTGTAATTTCTGTATAAAAACAGTCATGTGTTTATAGTAGTACTGCAAACTTCTCCTACACCTAATTGGGCCACACCTTTTTGCTCAAGTTATGCAAAACCATATACAAGCAGCATGGCTAGGCAGGTTTACAGGTTGCCTGGAAATGCCCAAGAGGTGAGAACAATCTATAGCAAGCAACTCAACATCAGTCATTTGTAGCACCAACTTTCTGATATTTGCAGTAAAGTGTATGCTGAGGTAATAATGTTAGGACTTCACTTTCCCAAGTATGAGATAGCATTGATCATGTCTCTTCAACATGCAGCCATCAGTGTTGCAGAGGTAGTTACTAAGTACTGCATCCGATGCAGCTATCCCTCGACATTGTCAGGAACAAAAACAGAAACAATGCACCTGGTGAGCTTCCTGAAATCCAACCTCCTGCAATACCTCACGAACACTACAGTCGCAAGACATATGAAGAATTAAAAACTCAGTGGCCCAGCCTCCAAACATGGGTAGGCGGGTTACCCTAATCAGATAATTTTTTGGGTGTGGCCTCATAATTGTTTTTAAGCCAATAGATACTGTACTGTTGGTTATTGACATTAATTACAAATACCTGTTGATAATGTATTTGGAAACTCCAACTAACATTCTAAATGATGATTAATGATCGATGTGTAGCACCTCTGTATAATTATATCATTAATTAATTTCTAACTGTCTGCCTGCAAAACAAAACTTTGCAGATCACTAATATCATTGACAAAACACAGCATTATAGTATAGCCAAAAGTGTCACACAATTAGTTAATTGATTGATTGATTAATCAATTAGTATACCTCAACCTTGACAGAAGTCACAATAAATCCTGGCGCATTAACTTCTTCCGTGGTATCGTGCAATTTTATAAACCGTACAAATAAGTAGTTGTTAGGCAGTTTTTGTTTGTAAGCGTAAACAAATTTCCGGTCGACGATAAATTCGAAATTGTTCTCAGTCACAAAGACACACAGCTCAAAATCAGAATCCTTCTTGAATGGAAATGTTTTCAATGTTTCTTCGCCGTCCCATTTTCCGTCTTTCATCGAGTTAAAGACGACTACTTGTTTGTCAAAACGAATACTGACGTGAAGAGGCCTCGTCGCGTCGCTTCTGCCGTCAAGAGTCAAATTAATGTTCAAACGTTGTGGTTTACTGCATACTTTTCCCTTGATAGAAATTACAGCTGGCGGAGTAAGACGGACAGGCTCTTCTAGAGGAAGACCAACAACGGCCATGTTGGAAGCGTGACGCGCTAGAGGAGTACAGAGGAGCGAGGCGAACGCCTGGCGAGCCTACAGTTCTCCAAATACATTTGTTCTACTTACATGTTGGTATTCCATGTGTATTTTAATTAGCGATTGCTTACATTTGAACACTTTCGTTTGCCTATTAAATAATTTTTGAACATTAAGTCTAGTCACGTGCAGATCTCGTGACAGTTTACCATGGCAGTGATAACGCTACCATTTGTAGAACCTCTCGTTGTTGAACCTCCAGCTGTAATTTCTATCGAGGGAAAAGTGCGCAGTAAACCCCACCGTCTCAATTTGAATCTAACTTCCAACGAGAAAAGCAATGCGACCAGACCTCTTCACATCAGCATTCGTTTCGACAAACAAGTGATCGTCTTTAACTCGATTAGAGACGGGAAATGGGACGTCGAGGAAACATTGAAAACATTTCCATTCAGGAGAGATTCTGAGTTTGAGCTGAGTGTGCTTGTCACTAAGAACATATACGAACTTAGCGTCGACGGGAAGTTTGTTTACGCTTACAAGCAACGACAACCTCACAACTTCTCGTCTGTGAAGTTTATAAATTTGCAAGACACCACGAATGATGACAGTGCACCAGGATTTATTGTTAAGTCGGTCAAGTTCGAGGTAAGCTGAATGTCATCCTTGCATGCATGGATATCTATCATCTAGGTAAGTACACCTAATCGTGAGACTGTCTTTTCACCACGCCCATAAACGTATATACGTTTATACTGTACGCGTATCCAAACGACCACATCTCCCCTACCATACTCAAAATTAGTCTCACGTAGCCAGACCCTCTCCACCGTCATACTTCTGGCAGTATGGTGGAGAGCTAGGACTCAAAATGCTTGGTCTTTTTCAGCCGAAATGGAAACTCTGCCTGGTCCTCTGATTCCGGTTTAGGTAGTTGGATACCTTGTTCTGCGGAGGGTAAAGGGCTTCTCCTTTTGCGTCACTCATAGCAGATTTTAGTTCGAAATAGCCAGAAACAGCCTACGTGTTGGCCTCGCTTTACGTTTTTGTGCGCTAAAGACTTCACCTCAAACTTCCAAACGTTACTTTTACTGCAGGTAGATACACCGGATACCCCAGATACAAGCAAGCAGAGCCGTCTAGAGAGTCTAGTAAAAAAATCTGCTATTTCTGCTAATGTTTCTGCATGAAAGTGACTGTCACAATGTCCCACGGTAGTCTTGTCGGGAGAAAGGACTGGCAATCGTGAGAATTGGGCACAATCGTGAGATCGTGAGTAAATCGTGAGTCTCACGACGAAATCGTGAGAGTTGAGGGGTCTGTAAGTATGTGTTACAAAAGTATACAGCCCTACTGGGACAACACTTGGCCATGCATCCTAGCTTGAACACATGCAGCTGTTTTACTACATATACCATGATAATACAGCCAAATTTGGTTTCAGAATTAAAACTGCAGATTTCCTTTGGCTCCAGGAAGCTGCAAGACTTAATTGATGCGAAAAATATTATGTACGAAATGTGTCATGCTCAACCAGATAATCTAATTCGTAAGGTCTCTGTAAACCCTGCCTCAGAGGTGCTTAGACCATCATGGCTGTCTAGACAGAAGACTCTGTCGACTTACTTTAATTGGATCTGATTGGATCCAAGAAGTACTCTTTTCTGTAAGTGCTGCAGGTTGCGATGACCTAGAATGATGCCTAACAAGGAAATAATAATGATAATTGCAGGTGGCTGCATGGCATACCGTTTTTCTTGTTGTTCTGACTTTGGCTGACACTGGGCCGGCTGAAAGGGCATCAGTACCCCTGATGCCAAGTATCAAGGAAGGTGGGGTTTTCTTTGGCCCCAGTTCCCGAATGCCTCTCCATTCTATGCCCACTCATGGCTCGATCCACATGAGAAGACCACCTGCAGCCTTACATGCTACATGTGGTACCTTTCAAGTTCAGTAGATCACCTTAGACTTAAGCTATACAATCTTTTAACTGACAATACAGGGGTGTTGAAGCAGTTCAAATTCGGGGGGGGGGGGGAAAGGGGAAGAATCGTTGGTGACATTTCGGTGACATTTCAAACTGTCTTTCAACAGTTAAATTGTTTAAGACTACTGTTGGTGGTGTTATGGGCTGGTAAATATTGGGGCTGGAGCCCCATCAGCCGTTACGTTTCTACATCTATGCAATACTCAAGTCGGACTGTCCTGATTCAGTTTAGAGCAATGTGTGCATGTGCTCCTCTATGAGCTTAATTTCAATACTATAATTTAATTAGCAGGCTTGTCTTAGGCGGGGTTCATAATATGTGATGGACAGCAGTTGGTTTCGTTTTGTAACGTTTGTAGTCAGATTTGTTTTTCAAACGTTGATGCAGAGTGATTCATGATTTGTATCCTACTCAGCTCACTCTACGTACATGACTTTTATTTTCTTGATGGGAAAAGGAAAGTCTGTTGTTGTTTGTGTGTACTGTGGTGCTCCGAAGAAGCAAGAAGGAAAAGAAGCGTAGAGATGTTCGTCATTGTCTTGAGAGATTATACGGGATACTCACATGAAGTGATTGGAATATTAGCTCTTTGCTCTGATTTGTCAGCTATTCAATTTCATTTTTACTCAGCCGGAGATGATGTTTCGTTTTGACGCTGGGATAGAACTGAATTCTATCCATGTGTCACCTGTTTGTCGCGGTCACCGTCACATCATGTAGCGTGAAGACATTCACACTATGCTGATGTCCTTTGATGTGGGCAGCCGCAATGCAACACGACGGAACAAACTACTCTTCATCGCATATTGTGAACCCGGCTTTAATTGTAGCCACTATTCTGACAACATTTCAGCTGGGGTGCATTCAATTGATTGTTCCAACCATTTGGAATGAAGTAAACTGATTATTCCAGAATGGAACCGAATGATTATTCCTGTATTTCTAGTATTCCTGTATTTCTAGTATTTGTGAATGGTTGGAATGGGCAAATCGAATGCACCCCTGATCTCTTTGTTTACAGATTGGGATTGGTTTGTTTGAGGATTGGAGCAGTTTTAAGGAAGTAATTGTTTTGTTTAGCAGACTATATACTTACATCTGTATGCTAGCTGCTTTAGTTAATTAATTCGAATAATTGATCATCAATTTCTTGCATTTATGTGTATTTTTCAAATAATGTTGAAAAGATGGCAGTAATTTTGTCGAGCATATAATTCGTTAGTGCACCAATGTTGAGATCTGGCATTTCGTCCTTGTATGTACTGTTATATATATTTATATATTCAATGTCATCATGTTGGTCAATTGAGTTATTAAATGTTGTCAAGCCATAATATTTAATTTATTAATTTATTATACCAAGAACCAAGTGGGATTCAGAGTTGTCTTTACAGCTAAAACTGGAAATCACAGTCGTATAGTGTGCTGCACACACTGACTAAAAGTGGAAAACCTTGAATATTGCATCAGAGCCAGATACCTGGAGTTTGAACGTTATTACAACATTTACCAAGAGCAATTTGATTGATCCTAGTATTTGCAGAATAAGATGATCTGTAAAGGGAGATTATAGCCAGAAGATTCATTTAGTTGTCTTCCTGTCTTTTCTGAAAACTCACAACTTTATCCACACATTTTAGCTCATGACTGGAAGAGCCAGGAAAGAGGTTTCCACTATACAGTTCTGTGGCAAACTTGTTATGCCACGAGGTGATGCAAATACGAACGTACTTTGGTTTCTCAACATCATGGGTTTTGTTGTGTGTTAAGTCAGCAATTTTGTGCGTCTGCTAATCAAGCATGCTGTATTTATATCTTACCTTGTCTTTCTAGTAATGAAGACTTTTGATTGACTCGACTGTCTGGCTATTTATACTTCACTTTGTGATATTTTTGGGTTTTAAACTTTTTATTAGAAGGTGTCATTGAAAACTCACCCGTCTAATTGTCAACTTCACTTTTTTGGTGTGTTATATTATTGATAGTAATTTAATCATGCAGGCAGAATTCTAATTAGCCTCAAACTGGAACCAGAGCGCACGAAGGGCACAAACTCTAGTCTCGACCAAAACGATACTAAAATGAATTTGGAAGTACTTATCAAAAAGCGATGCTAAATGGTAGTCTAACAGCCTAGGGTCGTTTTACATAGATCAATAATGAGATGGAAAGATATCATGCTTTTGCATTATGTAAAGATTTCATTTGTAAATGCCATGAGATCTCACGAACCAAAAAGAGACGTCTGCCATGTTTGCGGCGATATCTTGATGGACGACGTGAAGCAATGACTCTTTGATTCTTTGGCAGAACGATTGCTAGTCTAACCGCTCGACTAGCGAGACTATGTATACCGCTCGACTGATGGTCTACTGATGCTGTGCATGTCTTGCCACTGCAAGCTGGAAATGATCGAAGAACTGAAGCTGAAACTAGAACTAAGACGCATGCGTACACCAGAGTCTTCATTCATGGCTCTGGCATGCACTTAGCCGCCCAGGAGGATTTCACATGTGTAATTAGCATGTAGTTTACTTAGCATAACCAATTACTGCTAAACCAATCAGAATTTACAACCGACATTCTGGTTCTAAGACACCGATTGGTTTAGAAGACTTTCTGAAATCATTTTAGTACCACACTAGAGTTCGTGTGCTTCGCGCGCTTTCTGGTCTGGAAGTTTAAGGCTAGATTCTAATGCTTCTGAACATTTATGGGATGCATACATGCAAACATTTATTTGTTTGCATCTGTTTATATTGAGTGGCAGTAGTGTTGCACTATCAGTGTGCTTGATAGGTGTCTAGGAAGGAAGCTGTGCTTGAGATCCAATTTTTATATGTTACACTAGACATCCGAACCTTCAAATTCTGTTATCAGACACGTTGACAGACAAATATAGTGTAGCTGAAGATTTTCGGTCAGTTTGTAGTCACTTTACATTTTTTCAACCAAAGATGTGTTTTACATAAGGGAAGCAGGCATACATTAAGTGGTGGCCTACACTTGTCATGACAGAGTCTAATGGTGTATTATGACATTTTATAGAACAATCATACCAACTGCTTGATACTGCGTTTTGTTGCATGCCGGTATACGCCGAAGTTGATCAGGGTGCCAGTATACTCCTGGGTTTAGCAGATTACAGCAAAATTCGGGGTCAATACAAATGACTGCTTTAAAGAACACGCAATTTGTGGCAATGCTTTATGATTTTCTTTTATGTGCTAGACTATTGTGGCCTCCAACTCTTGTTTGATGCTTTTCCACAGCAGTCATGTCTCTCTCTTGCCTTTTGGAAGTGCCATCCGGCTCTGCCATCATGGATTACATGTGCGATGTTATATCTTTACTCGTAGTACAACCCATCGCGCCTGCACTTATCCACCCTATGCGTGCATGCTGGCTTAGTTTCCAGAATGGCCTCATGTAAGTGTTGGTAAACGTCACTTATACCGGCATGCAGCAAAATGCAGGGTAATAAGGCTGGCACTCTAACCAAGAGTCTATTACAGTTTTAGACATTGCTGATGAAGGTTGATAACTGCTTAGTGATAGGCATAGTATACCTAAGCTTATTTAGCAGATAGCTTCCATATCTGTAGCAGAGAGCTATTTTGCTATCTGCCACTTGTAGACACACCCATGGTAGTCATTGTTACCGTAGACCATACATACATACATACATACATACATACATACATACATTGCAATATGATGGCATGTCTATTGTTAAAGTTAATGGAAACTCTTGTGTTTGGTATACACATAATTGTTATTTCATAGTGTAGCTATAAATGTATACTTTGCGTAATTCTTGCTTTTACATTTTTACTACAGGCATACAGAGAAAAGCAGAAGCAGTGGTCTTATCCTTTGCAACGGTCTATTTCAGACACGGTATCATTATTATAATGGTTGCATGTTGTTATTGTTGTTGTGCTGTTGTGGTTGTTTGTGAAGGTTACACTATATATATAGGTACAAAAACATTATAAAGGTATTTTAGTAGGGATGGCTACACAAATCAGCAAAAAGCGAACAAATATGTGTTGTGGTTCAATACTGTACCAAATTGAGGGTGCCATGACTGATACTGTGTTACAATTTTCTGCAATGGTGAGTGAGTTAGTCATGACACCCTAAATTTGGTACAGTATTGAACCATCCACACTTGTTCGTTCGCTTTTTGCTGATTTGTGTAGCCATTCCTATTAAATTACATTTATAATGTTTTTGTATCTTGTTTATTCACTTTTTCATGAACTATACTAGATGCATACAGCTTACAGGGCACCTCAGAATGAACCTAAAACTACAAAGAATGGGCATTTCATCATTAGATGAGTGAAACCAGTGTGTTAGACATTGTTCCTAACATTTCCCAAATAATGTATGGTGGTGCACTTGATACTCACATGGGCGCTCTGCTATGCTGATAAATCTAATTACACAAGCCTTCGGATGTTACCATAAGAGAGTCGAAGTTACATCTTTTGAGAGCATATAAAGTGCACTTTTGTTAGTTTTATTCAGTTTTAAGTTTAGTGCCCTGGATAATTTTTAGCCGCTGAGTGCATTTTCCTAGCTAGATATAGGTCTACCATGCGCAGCAGAGAGACTAGTCGTGCTTCCTTCGTTGTCTTGTTTGGTACATCTGTAGACAAGTTTGTCAACTCCTCGGATGTCTTATCATTAACGTTTTGGGAATCTCTGAAAACAACAGAAGAGGCTGCAAGTAGCAGACGCGCCTGCCTGCTACTGCCAAATACTGGAGCACAAGCAGTGCTGCTTCCAAAATGGCGGAGGATGCATTGCACCACTCAGACAAAATAGTGATAGTCGTATAGTCAAACCAATTGCAAAACGAAGAAAAAGCTTCCGCCCATTTGCAACAAAGAAACGTAACCAGTTCAGTAGGAGAAAGCGTGCGGAATGAGAAAACCCGTCTAAAGAAAGTTAGTTAGTCAGACGAAATTGCGGTTTAGTACAAATATATTTAAAAATAAAACAAACGGTTTTAGAGGTTGAAACTTAGCACACATAGAGAAGAAAAGCTGGAGACTTCAGTAAGGCCATTGTTTCTTTGCAGTAGTGCATCTGAGCCAAGATAAAAAGGGGCATAAACGACCTTATGTATTGACACCCAACCATTTTAGATAGTGACTGCCATATAAGATGAAATATTGGTAGGGAGTCTATTTTGGCGGATTGGCGGAATTTCCAGTGACCGCCAATATAAAATGCGTCAATAATTTTGGCCACAGAGATATATGGGTATGACGTTATCTCACCCATGTTCATCAGGCATTGATAACGGCGATAACAATGGGAACAGCATAGGAATCATGTTGGTTCTGTTCTTCATGCTTACACAGCAATTCTTCATTGATAGTTGGATCCCAGAGACCAGGAAGCCACGGAAATGTGATGGGCCACAAAGGTGTCAAACTGTCCCGTGACGGCCACGTGTAAAGTGGGTGAAGACTAGGGTTGATGCCTACATCGATTATCCAACAGCAATGTCCAACTGCCGAAATAAAATCCGCCAATATGCATTTCTGTCAATTTCTTAGAAAATCACTAAAACAAACTTCCGCCAATAATTCATCTTATATGGTATGCGTCACTATCAATATATAGGGCGAACTGTCTGTTTGTCTGTTTGTAAGTGTGGCCACCTCCATCTCCACCACCCGGGGTCCGATCTTCGCCAAATTTGGCTGTAACTACCTTAAGCGCTTGCAGCCTTGACATATTTGTTCTGGTGCAGCTGTTGTGTGAAGTCAGAATGGATCCAGATGAGGACTCATTTGCATGGAGACTTCTTTATGGCAAGAATTATAGTTTCTAACATACTAGCTACGTATCAACAAGAGTGTATAACGTTCTCCTACAAGTTTTGACATGACCACCACAGCGAGAAGTTTCAAGTCATCAAACATGGTCACCATCTTGCAATGTTGTCACGTGACATTGAAACACAGTCATAGACTACATTCTTTATTTGTTAAATTCAAACATGTTCTTGCTATAACTTTATCATCTCATCATCTTTGAGATAGGCTGATTTATCAAATTATGGTTGTGTGTGTGTGTGTGTGTGTGTGTGTGTGTGTGTGTGTGTGTGTGTGTGTGTGTGTGTGTGTGTGTGTGTGTGTGTGTGTGTGTGTGTGTGTGTGTGTGTGACACTGTGTGTGTCAATTGGTTAGAGACCGCATTTGGAGAATGGAAACATCTGGAACCTTTGGGTCATGAATACAGGATGGGCACAGGTGTAGTTCCCTTAGGCAAGGAACCCACATGTAATTGCCTCTCTCAACTCAGGCGAATAAATGAGTACTTGGTCATTGACTGGGGCTGGACAAGACCGCTGGCTTGGCAGAACATCACATAAAACGGGTACGAGGTCTAGTCCCGAGTCAGTGCCCGTGGATGCTCTGGCTAAGGACTTAGGGGTACATCAGCACGGCCTAGAACTCTGAGGAGCATCGGAGGCCCAAAAAGATGCTGGGGTGCAATCTTTAGTACAGCACTGAAGTGCATATTCGTTTGTCCACTTGTATGCATGTGTGTGTGTGTGTGTGTGTGTGTGTGTGTGTGTGTGTGTGTGTGTGTGTGTGTGTGTGTGTGTGTGTGTGTGTGTGTGTGTGTGTGTGTGTGTGTGTGTGTGTGTGTGTGTGTGTATGTGTGTGTGTGTGTGTGTGTGTGTGTGTGTGTGTGTGTGTGTGTGTGTGTGTGTGTGTGTGTGTGTGTGTGTGTGTGTGTCCAAAAGATTTACGACAAATGAGGACGAGGAGTATGGCACACGCGGAGCATCACAAGGGAAGACAATTATGAGCGCAGGCTCAGGACATTGGCTTGATAGTGCTACCCAAACTACTTCTTTCCTGCACAATTGCAGGGGTCTTGCAAGCCTCAGTTTGCTTCTTATGCACAAAAAGTTGCGGCAAGAGTTTCATGGATTTATGGACGTTGGACTTCTTGCTGTTTTCTTTCCTGTATGAGGATAGCGTGACTTTATTACAGCAGTGATACAGGAGGAGGAGAAAGAGGAGGTGTGTGTGTGTGTGTTTGTGTGTGTGTGTGTGTGTGTGTGTGTGTGTGTGTGCATGTGTGTGTGTGTGTGTGTGTGTGTGTGTGTGTGTGTGTGTGTGTGTGTGTGTGTGTGTGTGTGTGTGTGTGTGTGTGTTTGTGTTGCCTGGTCTCAGCCACTTGGCAAGTCTGCAGGGAAAATGGCATATTCCCAGAGTTAGTCAAACACGTAAGTGTGGTTTTTCACAAGTATGCTTTAGACTAGTTTTCAACAGTATGGAAGGAACAAAGGTTGCAAAGTATTGGGAAGACGCTGTGTTAGTTCCAGTGCCCCAAAAAGGAGATTTGTGTGTGTGTGTGTGATAATTGGAGATCTTTTCATGAAAATATATTTGCAAATCTCAAAATAGACGGTGAAACAGTCTACAACAAGGGTTCACTATGGCTCCAATGCCTTTCAGCCTATTTTTCAATCTGGTTATGGAACATTGATGCTATTTGTGTAAAGATGATGGGGTTACAATTTTGTACGTATAATATGGATAGACATCTATTTGGCTTCAGATCTAATGTTTTCAGTAGGACTGTTAGGAACAGTTTCCTGATGACATTGGTATGGTAGCCGAATCACAAGATGATTTGCGCATTCTATAAAGACACTGTTTGACGAATGTAGCAAATGGGATCTAACTATCAGCATGGAAAATACGAAAATAATGATGGTGGGTTGTGGCAATGATTCTCAACAACAGCATTTATGTCAATTTGGCAAAATAAACTTGGAGATTGTCAACACATTCAAATATCTTGGCTCTGTAATACACTGTAATGGAAGGGACTAGAAGTGAAGAAGAAGTTGTGCTTAGTTAAATGTCTACGATGGTTAGGCCACACTAGCAGAATGGCTGAACCTTAGCCTCGCCCCGGATGCGCTGCCATCTCCACTACATTGATGACACAGTGTGGGTTGCAGCCCCAGATACGCTGCCATCTCCACTACATTGATCGTAGTGGAGATGGCAGCGCATTTGGGGCTGCAATCCACACTGCGTCTAGGGCTATGCTAGCTGAATCTAGGATGCACAAATGTATTCTCTTTGCTCGGTTACCAGCAAAGAGACCTTTTTGTGGTGAACCTATGCTGGAAAGATAGAATACAGAGACCTAAAGGAAATTAATATGCAAATAGATTGGTAGGAGATAGCATAAGATAGAAAGGCTCAGTATGACAGTTGTGCGGTAAATTTGAGTCAAAGAAGAAATTACAGATTACTAAACGAACAAGAGAAAAGGAAACAGAATAATTATTATGATACATCTAGACAACATGCTTATAGTTTGTTCATAATGTACAAGGATATTTAGAAGATCTGGGGCCTTCAAACGTCACAGATGTGACAGTTCCAGGAGAAGAGGAATTTTTCCCTAGCAGTAGCCTACACGCTTCTAATCATGTCAGTAATGATGAGACGGTATTGTCATGTATTTTGACAGCCGATTTCAAGGTTTTAGGTTCATGGTTTTAATGTTTCAAGATGTGTGTGTGTGTGTGTGTGTGTGTGTGTGTGTGTGTGTGTGTGTGTGTGTGTGTGTGTGTGTGTGTGTGTGTGTGTGTGTGTGTGTGTGTGTGTGTGTGTGTGTGTACATGCGAGTGCATGTGTAGACATTGTTTACGTAGCTAGAGAGCTACAGTTTGTCAACGGTAATCTTTGATTGTATCAAGTGGTCAATTTATTATTGGCAAGTAAAAGATGATTACTTTATATGAAATTTCTGTGTCGTTTCAGTCTGAACATGATCTGTCATTACCAACATTGTCTTCAGCTGGAGCAGGCGCCTACACATCAAGTGGTTCAGTCTTTCATACTTCACCTTCGACTTAAGTTAAGGTCGCAGGAAAAATTTCTTTCTAATGGTGGAAAGTAGTTGTGATTACTTTTGGCATACAAAGTGAGGAAGTGCTTGCTTTTCGTAGTGTTGCATGATTATTGATTGTCTCATTTTTTGTGTACGTAACTCAGAGGCTATGTGCACCTGAGATTTTTAGCAGTTGCATTAATTAAGTTTTACTACATTAGGCAATATTTTTTGCTAAGTGGGACATTTGATTGTTAAATAGGATGTTTGTTTCTCTTGTGGGAGAGCGCATAGCAATGCAAGTGAATGTTTTGTTATGACAACTAAAATGCTACAGCAGTTGGGTGCATAACTGTCGATTGATCCATGGTACTACCATAGTATGCATCCATACTAATATCGATATGGGTTTGAACAAAAATATATCTGTCTGTAGTGTTCCACTGAAGCAGAACTTGTATCATTATTGAAATAAGAAAGAAGTTTACTGCATCTGGTTGTCAACTAACAGCTAGTTTATCAAGTAGGAACCATTAGGCATAATCGTAAGCATATGCATAATCTTGGATGGTGCACCAATAACTAGACAGCACTCAGAGAGCACAAACCTCAGCCAAAACAGCTCATTTCTTCATAATGCTATAGTAGCAATCATTTCCATGGCGACTACATGCTTTTGAAAGCCTCATGTGTTTACCTTAGCATGTATACACACTGTTTAGATGATATCGTTTGTCTATCAATAATTGCAAAGTGAAATTGGAAGTCATCTCACTTTTCTCACCAAAAATTCTAAGCATAGAAAACCCCTCAAAAAGCAATCCTGATTTGGATTAATCTAAAAACTAATCAATTGTTCCTCTATAAAAGGTCTATCATCCTGTCAAATTACATCAAAATCGGTCTACATGTTTCTTGCCCACAAACCAATACAATGAAAGCAACCAACCAACAAACTATCAATGAAACCATACCGTATTACCGCACATAAAAGCGCATGCGCTACTATGTGAATTCATCTCAGGGTGCGCTTATATCTCGGGGTAGTAGCGCATGCGCCAATACCTCGAGGTAAGGTGCCATCTTTGCGCAATTGCTGTTGGGTTGCTTTCTGCTTGCATGGCATCCAGAAGAAAGTCGTACACATTAGATTTTAAGAGTCGCGTTGTGTCGAGCCTTACTCTAAATGAGGGAAACGTATCAGCCACAGCGAAAATGCATGGAATTCACCGTAAGCTTGTTCAGAGTTGGCGAAAACAGCACGCTGAAGTCGAGAAACTCGCCACTGGGAGAGATACCACAGGAAGGAAGCGTCGGCGTCTTCTGCGAACACCTAAAGACGGGTCTGACAGCTATAAAATGGTTGCGGAATGGGTCGATGAATGCTGGAAAGCAACTGATGATACCTTGATTGCGAAGTCGTTTAATGCATGTGGTATTGTTACGCCTGAAAACGGAGAGACTTTAAATTCTCGATTGCAGTTGCTCATTGGCGGCGGAAGTTTAGAATCTGAACTGAGTCATTCAGATTTCAGTGATAATGAATCTGACGATAAATCAGACGATGAATCTGACGATCAATCAGACGATCAATCAGACGATGAATCAGAACGTCCAGACGAAAGCACCAGGTCCCGTTGAGATGTGGTCGATCTCTACGAAGATTGAACTTTGGAACCCAAACAAATAGCTTAGTTTTTGGTTTGCTTAGTGTTTGTCTTGCCTGTTACCTATATTGCCTCAAGTCGTTTACTCAAAATGGTTGTTCACATATAAGCGCATGCGCCTATATCGGAATGAACGCGTTAATTTTTGGTGAAAGCCGGTTTTCACGTATAAGCACATGCGCTTTTATGTGCGGTAATACGGTAACCTCCTGGCTGAGGTAATTAAGTCCCTATACAGCCTGTCCTTTGATAGATTATTATACATGTAGTAGGTGAGTGAGTGCAAAAGTCCATATAGGTAATACAGATCTACAGCAAATACAGATCTACAGCAAATGGCAGATACATTTCGTGATAGTTGTATGCAGATCAACACAGACAGAACCAAATTTCCAAGTGCTGTTGTGAAGAAGTATTCATCTCTATTGACGGCAACTATTGGTAAATGTTCCTGAGTTTTGCTAGCTGGGTAGCAATATGAGCAAGTCAGGAGACTGCCATTCAGAAATTGTGCATTGTATCCACAAGTTCACAAAATTTTAAAATCTTGGATACAGAGTTTTCAAAAGAGGTTTCAGTGAAAACAGTAAGTCGTGAGTCTTCAGGTCACTAGTTACACGAGTGATGGTGGTGAGATTTGGGTGGTCACCTAAAGATATTCAAATGCTGAATACATTTTATATGAAGTGTATAGAATCTCATTGTAGGGGTAACAAGAGAGGATAACATCAGGAGTTATACCAACTGGAAAAGATCTAGCTGATGAAGATGTAGTGAACTATGCGATGGCTTGGCCATGTAAAGCGAATGTCAAACTGTTACCCACAAATTCGCTGCTGAGAAGCAAGCTGCACAACATTAAATGACCTCCATGTGGTACAAAAATAGATGGATTGATAATTTTCAATGAGACTTGACTTCTGAACATCATCCTTCCAATGCTTATATATGACAATAAAGTTTGGTGTTATTGTTTGGAATGCCAAGCACATAGTGGGTGCAATGTATTCCAAATGGTGTGTGTGTGTGTGTGTGTGTGTGTGTGTGTGTGTGTGTGTGTGTGTGTGTGTGTGTGTGTGTGTGTGTGTGTGTGTGTGTGTGTGTGTGTGTGTGTGTGTGTGTGTGTTACCAAGTCATTATCTACACCCAAGTCAAGAATTAATCAGCCCGTTGCAATATTTACATACCAAATAAACTTTGGCAATTCAACTTTGTACTAGATGTCATTTGTTCTCTACATTAAACAAAAGTAGATTAACAAGATGCAAACAATTGCATTGCTTGCTATGTAAGCTGTAATATCCAGGCAGAGATGGCTGCAGAAACCAAATTCCACTGCCACGTAAATTTGACGATTCCTTAATTGTCTGTAATGTTTAATGGAAAGCAACATAAGAAGCCAGGAATCACATTAATGATGCAACGAAAGTTTTGCTTCATAACAACAGCTTCTGTAAATGTTAATCAAACTGTTGATGTCTTGATCAGCTTGGTCTTGTCAAAGTTGACGTCCTCATCATCCGATGTCATTATCTATTCTTGCTGAAAGGATTGTTATCCTCAGAAGTCACTGGGACTGCTTCCAACATACCCTGCAACAAATGCTATTGAAAAGATCTCATTCATTCATTGCTCTTGTAGAGCTAACACAATTATCTCAGTATGATAACTGAAGTTATGCTAACTCTACAAGATAACTGCACAACTGCAATACACTCCATACCATGCTTATTCCCTGCCACAAGTCTTTGAGTTCACTTCTTCTCCAACCAACAACTAAGACCATCAGCAAATTTGCTGGGACAAGATAAACAAGAGTGGGCTGGGGCTCATTAGTCATTGTGGCCACAGAAAATGCAATGGTAAGACCCCCACTATAAGCTGCAATAACGAAGATACAAAGTATGTCACCATAAATGAGCAGTCATTATGTGACAGTCCTATACATATCAGGTAGACTTGAGACAGCATGACTGCCACAGAATTGACGATTTATGAACAAAAATAGAGTAAGAATGGTTACCTCTTAGCAAATATATATTTTTAACAAATGACAATTTTACAGCAGGTGAGCAAATGTGACCAAAGTTCTCTCTATTGGCAAGTATGGAATGTGCAAATACTGACTACAAGCGCTGAATCCACATACAGGTTCAAAGCAATAGTTAGCTACTTGCTTCAAGTGTATTACGTTTTCTATTCAAACTGTAAAGTTGTTGACGAGGTCATGCTTTGTTCTCTTTTACCCCACCCAACCACCCAACTTGACATATAAACAACATGGCTGTACAGTGAGTTGCCTGCTCAACACAATCAACATCTTTGCGCCAGCTCTCTGTGCAACTCTAACTTGCTTCATAAAGCAGTGATCGCTGTGAGTGACAATAATCATATTTTTCAGAAAATAGTGTCTTGATGCTGTGAGGAGCAAGGATCGACAACAGCGACATTAAATATTGCAACCTGAATATGGCACAAAGCAGATATCAACACAAACGTGCAATTTGAATAGAAAATGTTTTTAACAATAATAATTAACAACCAAAGAAGCAAATATTAATTACTACTTCTAGTTTATCATAAATAGAATGAATTAATAAGCCACATGATTCAGCTAAATCAAACACAACGCAAAATGAAACATCAGAATGATCTAAAAACATAATGCAAGCTTATTTTGTAAAGGAGTGATTTTCATACAGTACTTCAAGAAACCTGGAATTTCTCTTTCCAAAATCGTGCAGACATTAAATAGTGCCTGGTTTTAAAAATAGGAATTACTAAATTTTCAAAAATTTAATTATATAATGCCATGTCATTGTCATTCCTTGAGATTTCTCACTTACCAATGGTTCTGGCTTTCATGGAAGTTTTTGTTCATCCACGTAGCGTTGTAATAAGAGCAAACATATTTACCAGATGGATGAAAACGAATGAGAGCCACATCCAGATGAGCTGACACGAGTTTGGGGAATGTCAGCTAGACAGACAGCAAAAGATATACTGGCAAATCTTCAAGTTTGTATCCTGAACAACTTGCCAAAAGCAAAAGCAGATATAGACAGCCTTCAAGCAAAGACATTCTATGTACTCCGTCACAGCTGCAGCTGCTCAAGGATACTGCTTCCATGGTGATGGTGCCAATTGTGGCACCAGGCCTGGCTTGTAAGGTTTATTGGAGCTTATCAGGGCTATTATTCCTAGTCATTGCACGAGGTAATGTCAAAACCGATGTTTCAAGTTTGCCACTTAGTCTATTTGCTGATATCACTGACTAGTAATAAAGTGGAATCAGAGACCACTCCAAGGCCACAATTGTGGCACCAGCCATAAACAGGAGCAGAGTGTTGACTCCCTGGTGTGGGTCCCGGACTATGAATCAGAAGAGGAAAGCAGAGAAACAGACATAAACTCACTCCATTACCTTTAGAAACAATAAATGCAATTTAATTAAATCCGAGAGAAATTTCTATATATTTTTAAAAATTCTGAACCATTGTTGCTAATACAACTAGATTTTAGCGTCCCGGAGAATGAAATGTAGTGGTATCTAGATATCTAGAGGACAAGTGGTCTACATTGACTCTACAATCGCTGCGGTATCTTCCAAGAAGACGTAAACTATTGATTGATAAATGTATGGACTCGCGTCCAAACGTGCTCGTGACACGATGTATCCACAATCTCATTTTTGGTTGTCTGGCAAGGTTCTCTTGATTTAGTGAATTGCTGTATCATGTAAGCGGAAGCCCTACGTAGCTACAGTCAGTAACGTGGTAACTACAGAATGAGTGGTATGTGTAAGTTTTAATGTAAAGAATAACTCTGGCCGCAACATTGCTGTATGGATTTCTTGTCTAGTGCCTGTTGAATACTATTTGACTGCCTTTTGTTGTTACCAAGCCAGGTTTCTGAACTTGAGTTGCATAGGAATGAAAACAGTACAGAGATTGGTTCGACTGCCTCCAATGACAAAAACAAACAGAAAAGCATTATCATGAAAGTTGTCAGTCTTGGATTGCCAGTGAAGTACAAACAGAAAAGCATTATCATAAAAGTTGACAGTCTTGGATTGCCAGTGAAGTAAAATATATTTCAGCAATTCAACTTCGTACTGCCATTTGTTCTCTACATTAAACAAAACTACGTTAACAAGATGCAAATAATTGCTTGCATGTCAGCTATAATATCAAAGCAGAAATGTCTGCAGAACCACAGAAACCAAATGTGGCTGCCTTGTCTGTGATATAGACAATGTAATGTAAGAAGTCATGCAAGAATTACATTATTAATAATGCTGTAACATATGTTTTACTTCATAACAACAGCTTCAAGTAGATTAATAATCAAACTGTTGATGTTTTGATCAGCTTGGTCTTGTCAAAGTTGACGTCTTCATCATCTGACGTCATTATCTCTTCTTGCTGAAAAGGATTGTTATCCTCACGAGTCACTGGGACTGCTTCCAACATACCCTGCAACAAATGCTATTGAAAAGGTCTCATTCATTACCCTTGTAGAGCTAACACAACTCTCCCAGTATGATAAATGAAGTTGAGCTAATTCTACATGTGCAAGATAACTGCTCAGCTGCAATGCACTCGATCCATACCATGTTTATTCCTTGCCACAAGTCTTTCAGTTCGCTTCTTCTCCAACCAACAATTAAGACCATCAGTAAATTTGCTGGGACAAGATAAACAAGAGCGGGCTGGGGCTCATTTGTCATTGTGGCCATAGTAAATGCAATGGTAAGACCTCCACCATAAGCTGCAATAACAAAGATGCACACTGTGTCACCATAAATGAGCAGTCATTATGTGACCATACAGTCAGTCAACATATCAGGTAGTATTGAGACAGAACGACTGCCAAAGAGCAGATGATTTATGTACAAATAAATACAGTAACTGTAAAAATGGTTGCCTCCTAGCTATCAAACACAATTTTTTAACAGATGACCATTGGGTGGCAGATTACCAAATGCAGCAAAATTCTCGCAAGGATCAAATATGGAAACAGACTACAAGCGCTGGGTCCACATACAGGTTCAAAGCTATGCGCAACTTACTCATACTTGTCGGATAGGCATTGCTTTTCTATCGTGACGCTGAAGAGGGTTTTCTTGCCATCACGTGTAACATACGTGACATCGACAGCATGTAACAGTTAAACAGGTCCGAACGGCAAAACAGATCTGGATGCTGATGCTGCTTGCCTCCTTATCCTTTTATCATGTGCGACAGACAATGTATGAACAACTGCTTTTACCATGCCGAAGGGACCCTGTCGTAAAACTGAACTCAACTGTAACTTCGTGTTGCAGTTCTTGTCACTTCCATCAGCGCATGCAGCCGTTGCTTTTTTGCTGCATATGTATGTTAGCGTGCGTCTCTGAAATGCTGTGTTGACGCAAATCTCCGAAATGACTGGTTAAAAAGACCAAATACTGGATAAAAGCAGAGAAACAAGTACACATACAGAAATGGACAAAAGTCTGTAGTTCAATGTCGCAGATAATGTCAAAGTCTTCATAAATAAACAGTTGAAGCAATCAATACTGAGATGAAATCAGAAATATATGCCAACTCAACAACATTGTAGAATGAAAGCCAACTTTGTTTTGTGACTTACCAAACAAAGATGAAACGTAGTATGATGGAAAATGTTTCTGCCTCATACTGATAACTTTATCAAATGATAAGCAGAAAGAAACTAAAAGACCTATTCATAACAAGAGACTAGACATTAGTAAGTGTAATACAAACCACTACAGCTAAATATGTCAATTAATGTTCCACCAATACTGGCATCGATATTTGTGAGGTATTGGAGCTGATACAGGAGTTGGACAGTAGTATTGATATCAGTAAAGGTTGGTTGGCCAATAACTCACATGCGAGTCTAACACCTCAAGGATTTTTATTGAACGCTGTTATATCATGGTGACTTGTGCCAGGGACATTTCGTCTTGTTTTGTGGCCTCAGCAGTAGACAACAGTAAGGAGTCGTGTAAAATATGCTCAGAAGGCGATTCGAGAGGTGTGACAAGTTCAAGAACTTACAATACCTCAAATCTCAGAGAACACCTGCAAAGAAAGCACTCAGACAGGTTTTGCCTGCTGGAAGATTCAGGAAAGGGTGTATACAAGACAAGCAGCAGTCAACGATTAACGAAGCAATACAGAAAGGCAACAGTATGACTTCAATCATCCTAGGTCTTGGGAATTCATCGCCTTAATGCGGAGTACTAATGTTGAGGTGAAGACAGTTTTTGAATAAACATTCTAATTTAACATTAATATAACAACAAAGAATTGAAATGTCCGTATTGGCATGGTATCCGTAGTGGGTGGTGGTTGGAAAACCGAGGTATCAGTACCAGTAGTATTGCTAAAACTTGGTATCGATGGAACACTATAATGTCAACGTTTTTACTAACCTGGGATGGCAATATCACCAAATCCTAACATGTGCTCTAACTTTCCACAAACTGACCATA
>NC_085103.1:798730-811230 GCF_963422355.1 Corticium candelabrum
CAATATTAATGGGCACCATAAACTGGTAAGATAGCAAATTGTAACTCATGGAGGTATTGATGGTTACAGTCGTATGATTGTCTACTTGGTGCTTCGTCTAACTGTAGTAGTCTGACATTGTAGACGTTGAATTTCGAGTTCTGTATTACCGTTAGCGACTAGCGAAATAAAGGAGCTACTTCTACCTGTTTCCGTCCTGGTATACTACATTGGCGACGAGGAATATGGATCTGACATTTTCCCGCGCAGGTGATCGGTAAGGATAGCATGGTGTCTACGATGTTCGCTATTGGCTGGATCGAGGAGTTTGACGAGTCCAAAGAAGACATCGAAGTGTACCTCCAGCGCTTAGAGCATTGGATGGCAGCAAATAGAATCACGGCGCCACCGGCAGACCAAGCGGAAGCCATCGAATCGCGCGTAAGTGTGATACTGACAGTCATAGGCGCCAGCATGTATGGGGTACTGAGGAATCTCCTAACACCAGCCGCACCCAATACCAAGACGTACACAGAACTGGTGCAGACGCTGAAGGCCCATTTCAAACCACAGTCACTGGTGATAGCTGAGCGTTTCCGATGCTATCGCCGGGATCAGCAAACAGGAGAGACCATCGCGGCTTACGTCATGGCGTTGAAACACCAAGCGAGAAGATGCAAGTTCGGAGCGTTTTTAGAAGAATCGCTACGTGACAGGTTAGTTTGTGGTCTGCGAAGTAACACAATACAAAAGAAATTGTTGACTGAGAAAGATTTGACGTTCAAGAGAGCTTGTGACTTAGCTCAAGCTATGGAGCTAGCCGCAAGGGACACCGCTGAGTTGGCTATTCATGCCCAACCTAGAGAGTCAACCGTCCACCTTGTGTCCACAGCGACAAAGAAAGAGTTCAGGAAACCAACAATGGATAAGGGAGAACAGTGTTATCGTTGTGGTGGTAAACATGATGCGCAGAAATGCTGGCACAACAAGAGTAAATGCCACCGCTGCACTAAAGGTGGGCCACCTCAAACACATGTGCAAGAGCAAGAACAAGACACAGTTGGAGACCAAGTTGGTAGATTGTAATGAAAGAGAAGAGGACCAAGACACAGCAGAAGATACCGACGAATTTGGAATGTATTACATTCAGAAAGCCCAGGACATTGGTGAAATCCACACCATAAACTGGTGCACACCCAAGTACGTGGTGGAAGTGGTTGTCGGGAAAGACCCCATTCAAATGGAGTTAGACACAGGAGCTGTAGTGTCTGTAGCATCTGAACAACAGTACAATTGCCATCAACGACAGTACTCCTTGGAAAAGACAAATTTGAAACTGAGAGACTACCATGGAAGGCCACTAGAGATAAAAGGAGTAACTCGGGTACCAGTGCAATATCAAAGACAGAAACGAAAGCTACCCCTGGTGATTGTTGCTGGAAATCGGCCAGCACTGTTGGGCAGAAATTGGCTGGAAGTCGTACTTATTAACTGGCCTAGGATATGCAACGTTGACATAAAAGGTCAAGCGCGGACCAAAGACATAGAGGTGGAGGAGATCATTGAGCGACACCAGGCAGAGTTCAAAGATGGATACAGCGTCATTAAGGATTTCAAGGCAACAATACATTTAAAGCAAGGAGCCAAGCCAGTATTTCGGAAAAACAGAGCATCACCCTATGCTATGAGGGAAGCTATTGCAACGGAATTAGACCGCCTGGAGAAGAACAAAATCGTCAGTAAGGTGGACCATTCGGAATGGGTAACCCCAACAGTGAACATACCGAAGAATGACAAGACGGTAAGAATCTGTGGTGATTACAAGGTCACACTCAACCAACTGATAGACATGGATCGCTACCCTCTTCCCACAGCAGAGGATATATTTGCGACATTAGCTGGAGATAAGCAGTGCACCACACTAGACCTTTCGTATGCGTACACAGTTGGAGGTGGAAGACACCTCAAAAGAATACCTCACTCTAAACACACATAAGGGACTCTACAGACTCAACCGCCTTAGCTACGGTGTGAGTTCGGCTCCCGCGATTTTCCAGAGAACAATAGACAAGATTCTGTCTGGCCTCGACGAAGTAGCCTGCTATTTAGACGACGGTATTTTGACGGCACCAAGCAAGAGAGAGCATCTGACGTTGCTGGACAACGTCCTAGCGAGGCTAGAGCGGCATGGAGTCCGACTAAAACAATCCAAGTGCGCTTTTCTACATGAGATAGAGTATTTAGGCCGTGTGGTAGAATCCAGAGGTATAAGTCCAACACAGGAAAAGACACGGTCACTCTTGGAGGCGCCCAGACCGGGAGTTGTGACCGAACTGGCGAGCTATCTAGGCCTGCTTAGGTACTATTCACGTTTCTTACCAGACATTTCAACAATCCTCCAGCCATTGGACGAACTGAGACACAAGAAGGGCATGTGGTTATGAAACGATAAATGTGAGAAAGCGTTCCAGGAAAGCAAACAGATGATCTTAGGGGCATGGGTGTTATGCCACTACGATGCAAAGAAGCCTCTCAAGCTTGCGTGCTACGCCTCGGCGTATGGTTTAGGCGCAGTACTATCACACCAGGACGGGCAGGAAGAACGTCCAATAGCCTTTGTCTCCAAGAGAATGACAACCACGGATAGGAATTATTCACAAGTCGAGCGCGAAGCACTGGCCATAATATTCGGAATAGAGAAGCTTTATCAATATATTTGGGGTCGGAGATTTACCTTAGAGACACATCACAAACCGCTCACGGCTATCGTCGGACTCAAACGAGGAGTACCGGCTATGGCAGCGGCACGGCTGCAGAGGTGGGCAATGATACTGTCCGGATACTCATACGAGATAGTTTACCGAAAGGAGACAGACTTACGACATACGGACGCATTCTCGAGACTACCCACGCCGCAAGAAATGGGAGCTGAAACTTCTAGCAAGGACGAAGGAATTTTCCACTTTTCGCTGGTAGACGAATGGCCTGTCACGAGCAAGGAGATTCGATCGGCCACTAGGAAAGACCCAGTTTTGACGACAGTGTACGACATGACAATGACCGGGATGGCCAGATCATGTAACAGATGAGCGACTTAAACCTTACTGGACAAGGCGTCACGAACTGTCCACAGAACAGGGCTGCGTCTTATGGGGAACGCGTGTAGTAATCCCGTCCATACTTCGGAAGAAGCTGATAGACGAAATTCCTGGAGGTCACATGGGGATTTCAAGGATGAAAAGTGTCGCCAGAACTTTCTGTTGGTTGCAAGGTCTGGACAGGGAGATTGAGACTCGAGGAAAGGCGTGCGCAGTGTGCCAAGCAGCACGTAGTGCCGCACCCGTGACACCAATTCAGCCGTGGACATGGCCAGAGAGACCGTGAAAAAGAGTTCACTTCGATTACGCACAGAGGGATCAAACTCACTTTCTAGTGTTAGTGGATAGTCACTCAAAGTGGGTGAAAGTATTTGGAACGACCAGTACTACCGCACAAAAGACAGGAGAAATTTTGAGAAGGCTGTTTGCGGCGTATGGGCTACCGGAAGAACTGGTTAGTGACAATGGCCCACAGTTTACGTCCACAGATTTCGAGTCTTTCTGCACGTTCAATGGCATCAACCATACCCTCGTCCCACCATATCATCCGGAGAGTAACGGGGCAGCGGAACGAACGGTAGGTATTCTGAAGCAGACACTCCTGCGAGACATATTGGACCGGAAAAGTGGAGGACAGTCAATCTCGTTACAGCACCGTGTGTCTAACTTCCTCATCAGGTATCGTAGCACGGCTCACCGGATAACGGGCAGGACACCCGCTGAACTGTTCCTAGGACGACCGATTCGCACCCGTTTCAGTCTACTCAAGCCCAGTCTTCAAGACACAGTGGAAAGCAAACAAGCTGATCAGAAGCGGCATCACGACACCCGGGGTACCAAAGAACGCATGTTCCAGGAATGGGAGAATGTGGCTATAAGGAACCGAAGAAGCGGTCGGGAGAAATGGAAAGCGGGAGTGGTAGTGGAAGTAAAAGGACCACGGACATACGTAGTCAAGGAGCAGGGATCAGATCGTCGCATACATGTTCACGCCGACGACATTGTGTCCTCACAAGTACGACAGGAGGCGACTGCACACCAAACCCCTGAATTTGTGGATATCTGTACGGAACCAGCGGCACCGTCGGAAGAGGGAAGGAAAACACTACCGCCAGCCGCAGATGCACTTTTAGACTCGGAGGTACCGGTGATGACCAACACAGACCCTGGGGCAACAGGAAATACCGCACTATCGGATAATCACAATCAAGGAGCTGAACGGCGTTATCCAGTACGTACCCGGAAACCTGTGGTTCGCCTCGATCTGTAGTAGAAGGGACAACATCGATACATAGGAATAAAACATAGTTTGAGGGGGAGTAAGGCAGTAGATTAGATATCTTAACTGCGCATGCGTGGATGTAGTAGTCTGACATTGTACACGTTGACTTTCTAGTTCTGTATTACCGTTAGCGGCTAGCGGAATAAAGGAGCTACTTCTACCTGTTTCCGTCCTGGTATACTACACCCTGTACTTTCCTGTGATGTGGTAATGATATCTGACCCAGTTTTGATAACTGTTTTGAGGAGGGACTGCACGGTTACAAGTACAACATTGATCTGTATCTTTGTCTTTGTTTTCGGTTTATGTCTTGCAGAGGATTTGATAGTATGATCTTTTAAACGTATCTATTGTCCCAGTTACAGGTATTAATTTAAAATGAAGAAAATTGATCAGGGTTGAGATCGTAGCATGGTCTACCACATCGGGATAAATCTTCTATAATAAGAAACTGGGAGCTTAATGTGACAATCTTTGCATTTTGATGGTTTTGCTGTTTATTGGAGATTAGGGTATTTGTTGGTTTGGGGTTTCTCTTGATGTTACTTCTTCTAGCTATAGCGCCGCCTTCACTTGTCTCTCAGAGAAGTCTGGGCCTCCATAAACCCCGGTGGTTTTGTGTGATCATCACATCTCATGGGTCCTTGAATCTTGTTGGTCAGTTTTTCGAAATCAACATAAAACGTAGGAAGAAAGCGGGCCAATTGAATTCTGGAAAGTGGGTTTATCTCATTTGGGCATTTCTGTTCTATTTCTGTTCAACCTGGATCACAACAATAGGGTTTGTAGGCCTCATCGATGTCTTCTCAACGGTAACCATGGCCGCATCGCTGGTAGAAATATTTACATCCCTCACACTTAGTCTGGTTGTAAAGAAATCGGTTGAATTTTTATTCCAAATGTAGTTTGTATTGTTCACCTTTGATTATGAGTATATAGATTGACCTTAGGAATGTCATTAAATTGATCGCTGAAATTTTTAACAACAGGACCTTGTTAGATCCAAAGACGTTCAATGCATGCTTGTTCTGCATGTTTCTCCTCACGATTCAGGTGTGGCATAGGAGTGGGTGTGTTGAATCCATCAAAGATGAGACCGTCCTCAGTTGGATATTTATCGTCAGCGGGCGTCCCTGGTTGCTGGAAACAAAGTCTTTCATAGTGACCAAAGTAGACCTGCATCATCCTTGATTCCGACACTAATAAGAATCCTCTTGACTTGGAATATATTGGAAAGTGGAATGTAGGACTTAATTCCCACGGAGAAGTTGATATTTATTAATAGCTAATTGAATGTATTCAAATGTTCCACCATCCAACCAGATCCCTTGGGTGAAACGTTCTATCTGCACTATAATGGTGGGAAACACCTCTCTCAGAATACTATCGATATCGTGCTCTGAAGAATTTCAAACGTTCTACTTTCAAAGGAGCGGTTGATATACACTTTATCATCAGTTTGGTATCTGTAGAATGTGATTTATTTGAAATTAAGGTGACAATTATACCTTGGAATTGATGGAATTTTTGAAGAGTGATGCTTAAACTGAATCCTGTGGATGATATTGGTAGATATCCATCTGCCGTGCATCCAACTCTAGATTTTCATCTAACATTCGAAGTCGAAAGCCAGGCGGTGCCACACATTCAATTGTCGTTGGCAAACCAACGAGTGTCAGCTGTGCTTCTGAGATGATGGTGGCTGCAGCTGGTAAACTAAGTTGACCCTCAAGGGTTCTGAGTGCACCGAGATACTCAGGGTACAGTTTAGTATTGAAACCCCTTGACAGTGATTGAGCAAGTCACTTAAACACTTCCATCCTTCTACATATTGTAAAATGTATTTCGCAAATAGGGCACACAATTCTAGATCTCTCACCAAGGACAGAATGCCGCATGTATACTATGGAATGCATTTCCCTAATAGGATGCAATTAGTGTAGGATGCACACTGGCGTGCTTGGTATATTCTATAAATGTCTTTTCAATAGGACGACAATAGTAAGTTTTATGGAAGTCTTTTCTCTAATTGAGCGCACTTAGCCTAGGACGTCGACAACCAATCCACTAATACTAATGCACTTACTAATTCTAATGCACTGACTAATTCTAATGCTCTCACTAATTCTTGCACTTACCCCATGTATAGTAAGCACGTTCTAATGCATTTTTCGTGACCCCAAAAGTGGGAGGAAAAAGTGCATTAGAACCGCTATTCCAGATACTATACTGATGTTCTTCACCGTCTTCAACCATTATACGGGACAGTCATTACGGGCAGCAGGTCACATACATGTTGTGAAGGCATTCACAGTATGCCGCTTTCCTTCGATGTCAATGGAAATAAGGTACCGAAACGGAACGAACTGCTCTCCGTCACAGATTGCATTGCAGCATGCAACAAACACTCTGATCAGTCTGATGTTACTTGCTACATTATATATATGCAGAAGGCTGTTCTTTTGAGAAGTAACTAGATGTGACTATGTGAAGTGAATAGTGAGCTTCGAAACTATAGTCTCTAATACGTAGATGCTGATTAGTAAAAGTACTAAGATTCACGAATATGGCGATGAAGTCTTTACACATCTATTACAAACATCAGTGTCAGCTATGTTAATTAAAAACCATGTGTAACATAACAAAACAGCGACAACTGACAAGCCCAAATTGCAACGTGCAGACACAATGAGTGACTATGCCAGCAAATTACATTTCAGATTGTAAACAATATATCGCCGAACGCTCAGCTGAATAGCTCTATATTCATGCAGTCTTTACTCTTCGTTCTAGTACTATTAGTACTATCTGCTATCAGTTATTAGTATCCACTGATAGTTCGAGTTTTGTAAAGAAACGCTTTAAAATCAAAGAGATTATCTTTCAAGTCATTACCTGTAGGAGCTCGATAGAATTTTCCACGTCCTTTCTTTGCCATTTGTTGCAATTTCTGTTCAGCTTGACCGTTGTTACGCCCAAAAAGGCACGTGCTAAATGTAGCGTTGTATTGTTCGACTATCTGTTTAGCCGCAATGTCTGTACCTTTTTCAGACGTCTCGCCATCGCTCAGGAAAAAGATTGCTGGTTCATAATAAGTATCACCTCGTGTCATTGAACTTTGCTGATGAGATCTTAGGATCGACTCTACTTCATTAATAGCAGGAATATACCGTGTTCCGGTTCCAACTGCAATCCACTCAGTAGTAGTCAGCTTTTTGATAGCAGTTTCTAAGTCCGCGCTGTTTATGGTAACTTCTGCAGAGTTTGAGAAAATTATGACTGAAGCTATACAAGTGTTTGATGATTGTTTCAGTTGTTTCAGAAATTCTATTGCAGCGTCTTTTACCATATCCAAACGACGACGTTTCGCGAGCTGTGCATGTTCCTGCGCAGATTTTTGCATTGACCTTGAACAATCTGTTACTACAATTACGTGCTTGTAGTGACGACAATCAAACTGATGCCCATCAATGACATGGGCGGACGCATCGGCATCTTCAATAAAGTCGTGGTGCCAAAGCTTTCCTTGACAAAAGCTTTCACTGTTTGTTTGCATTTCGCTTTCTTCTTTTGACGAGCAGTACCTTGGGCACATACTAAAAATTTCTTGCTGCTGTTCGTCTTTGCAGGGATCTTCAAATTTAGAAAAATCTTTCCAAAAGGTTCTATGAAGCACTTGATCTAGACGCTGACCGCCTGCGTCCACAGTGTGATGACCAGTGCAGATGTTCTTATCTGATTTGCATGGAACAAGATGGAGATGGCCTCTTCCTAGTCGAAGGCAGACGTTTCCACACCATTCTCCCTCACTGGATGCTTCAGTATAACCTAATGAGTTTTCAATAGTTAACTTCTTGGCTGTTTGGTGTGCGTCGGTATTGCAAAGACCTTCGTGGTCTTTGAATTCAGTGATGTGTTGTAGCTTATCTTTGCCGGGAACTAATCTTTTGTTGCAAAATGCATCACAACAGGGACAGCGGTTGTTGCAAAAGTGAATCTGACCGCAATAATGGGGACCTTCGTGCAATATTTCAGTACTGTTAACGGATACAACACAAGGATTCGCGGACACGTCATTGCGACCTGGACAGCGACCACCTTGCACGTTGCAAGACTTATTGCAGTCGTGGTCTTGCTTATCGCATAGATGACTGTCACGGTTATTTAGATCATGTAAATGATCTTCATTTGCACAGCGACGCGAACATCCAGCATATCTGCACTTTTGAGAGCATTGCCGTTCACCACAGAAATGTAAGTCGCCGTTTTGCATGAGCTGGTGTTCGAATTCTCTGTCGCACTGCTTGTTGCATCCAACTTTTTCAGCTGAACAAAACTCTGTGCATTTGTGATTATACCCTGAGCTACAGAGATGCAATTCTTCTGGATGGTTTTCGAGTTTGTATGAGCAATCTCCTAAGCAACCTCGTGCCATAAGCTTCGTGCACTTTTCTGGACATGGATGCTCTGTCTTGAAGCAACGATGCTGGTCATCGTGCCTTGCTCCAAGTCGACACCGACTCTCTAATGACTTCCTTTTGCTTTGCAGGCCAAACGCTACTACACAAAGTAAACAGTCTTCTCTACATCGATGATCGCCTTCAAGACAGTCACAGGCTTTTCCTGTAGCACTAGCAGCACATTCAATTGCAAGTTTTAGGCAGGTTCTTTGACATCTTTCGCACTCGTTTTCACGTTGGGAGCACAATTGAGAACACAATTTCCATTGGTTTCGAAGACGGTCAAATATCTCAACGCCGCAGCACTCTTTGAATTCATTCAGCGACGAAGTTACAACTTCGGAGTTTAAACACTCACTTTGGGGCAGATTCTTTTCAATCCATTTCATTACACTGTCTATACGCTTTTCTAGGATTTCACTTATGTAGGTTTCCAGTTTTTCTTTCCAAAGTAATTCTGATTCAGTGTCACGATTCTTTTTTTTCTTGAATGCTGCAATTAAAGGAACTAGTAGCTGATGTGTAACCACAACAGTTTTTTGTCCTTCAATAACTTCACACAAGCAAATTGTAGACTCTTGTGGTCTCTCGTGTTTTTCAGATATTTCTCCACTCCCCTCAAGCTGACACTCCATAAAGACTTCTGCTGAACTACAAGCTTCTGACAAACCGTTTGAGATTTCTTCAACTGTAACTGCTAGTTTTTGCCTGATAGTAGCTTTCATTTCATCCAGAATCTGCTCGAGTCCCGTTATTGGTGAGTCAGCAAAAATATGCCTTCCTGTATGGCAGAAACCGACATGTTTCTTAAAATAAATTTCATTAGTTGCGGTTTCTTGAATCTGCAATTTTTTTGAACAAATTTCATCGCAGCCACAAGGACATTTCTGGTTGCAGTAGTGAACAAGTCCGCAGTAATGTGATTCATCGTGAAATTGCTGTTTAGATGGAATGCGTACAGCGCATGGCGCATTACCTGTCCCATCTTTTAGACAACGTCCTTCTTTCACAGAGCAAGACTGACCAATACAAACATGTTCTTCGCCACAGAAATGAGGTGACTTGGGCGCTTTAACAAAGTGCAAATGGTCCTCCACGCATGGACGACCACAGCCTCTTACATAGCAAGGCTCAGTGCACTTTAGTTTAGCACATCTGTGTAAAGTGTCCCTCAAAGTGCCATCGTGCTCAAACTCGAGATCACAGTCGTCACTGCAAGCAGAGCATTCATGTGTACATTTGTGATTGGTACCAGCGCCACAAAGATGTCGATCGTGCTTAGTTTCAAAAGAAATGTTGCATTTTTTCATGCAGTTTCTTGCTTGCAATTGTGAGCATTTTTCTTTACATTCGTGGCTACGTTGGTTACATCTGTGTGGCACACCAATATCGTGCTCGGCTCCGAGGTGGCAAAGTTTAGGATTAGACTTACCAGCAGAAGATTTAAGACAGGCTTCACATTTTTCTGTGCAGCTATGATCTTTCTCTAAGCAGTTGCAATCCTGGCAATTCTTCAATCGCTCATTGCAACAAATGCTTTTCAGAAGCAAGCATTCTCGTTGACATTGCTTCGAATTTCCCGTCTTTTGCTGGCAAACATTTCTACAAAGCGTCCATTGATTGATTAAAGCAGGGAAGTACTGCGTTCTACATATTCCAATAAGATCATCTAACATCAATAGAAGCTGGCTGCTGAGACGCTCTCTAACAGGAAAATTGATTTCAATCCAAGATGTTACTCTAGCAATCCTTCGAGTAATAACAGAATAGAGAAAGTCTTGACATTTGTCTATCCACAGATTGTCGTTTCCTTTTCTACTTGTGGAAAAACTTGTTCTGTACTGCCTTATTAAAAACTTAGCTGTGGACGACGACACTGCCAATATGTACCTTCCGGGTTTTTCCTGCGACCAGTCACAAAGCTTTAATCCGGCGTCGCGCAATCCGTGAAACTGATAATCTGTATCACCCACGGTGTTTGTAGGTTCTTCAAAACTGTGTAGGTGCTCTGTCACAACATTGTTTCTTATTGTCATTGCTCCTATTTGAACAGCTTTGCTAAGGTTCTGCCTCAAGTTTTTGATTGTTTCTTGAAACTGTTCTTTCGTACGATTGGAGAAGCTGTGCGCACTAGTGGTGCAAGCTCCTTTGTGATCACGAAACACGCGTTGACCTGTCGATTCGTTTTGTTTGAATTCTAACTCTATAATGCAATATTCCAAGCATCCACATGGACACTGTTCATCACAGATGTGATTTGTTTCGCAATAGTGAGGTCCGACGTGCTCTAATTTTCTTCCTTCTATTAGCAAAGAGCATGGATTCTTTTCAAAGCATTTTTTGTCCTTGCAGCGGCCACCGTGTACTGAGCACAAAGATCCAACGCAGGGATGCCTTACTTTTCTACACAAGTGTGCAACATAGCCAAGGCCATGGTAGTGGTTGCTGTCCTGGCAAATCAAATTGCATCCCTCCAAGCGACATTTTAATAAGCAGCCTTTTTTGCCGCAGTCGTGTGCTTTATCACTATCAGTAACAGCGTGTTCCAAATCAAGACTACAAGGCGAACTACAATCTGGAGCAGAGCACTCTTCAATACACTTGTGTTGAGCATTGCACTCGTGAACAGAGTGAATGTCAACAATGCTGTATTGACAGTATCTATTACAGCCATAAGATATATCTCGTTTGCGACATGGTTGACTACATAAGTGCTTTAGTTTTTTACAGTTGTGATGGCCTTTATGTTTGGCTCCAATTCCACAAGGATTGGGGTTTTGCGAATCGCATTCTCTTCCGCGTAGACAGTAAACGCATTTCTCGTCGCACACGTGATTCTTCTCTAGGCAGTGGCAGCGGTCACAACCCTTAGTATCACATTGACATGTAACTACAAGTCTGATACACAACCGCAAACAATGAGTATCTAGAACTTTTCTCTGGCTGCAAACGGATTTGCAAATTTTCCAAATAGTTCGGAGAGGCTCAAAGTAGCGTGAATAGCATAACTCCAAATATTGTTGCTTTCGCCGCTTTAGTTCCTTGCCAGCAGGAAGGTTTAAATTAATCCACTTCGTAATTCTTTTAATTCGTCTATCAATCAATGCCAAGTAGAATGCTTGCAGATTAAGTACCCAATTGTTGTCGTCCCTGTCTCGCTTGGGTTTTTTCTTACGATATGCTTTCAACAAAGTTTGTTGTTGCTGCTCATTTACCGACAAAATCTTTCGGCTAGCCTCGGTCGATTCCTGATCAGTTTTCCAAATGCACAAATGTAGTCCTGCGTCTCTAAGACCCAAATGTTGTGAATCTATCCAGTCTTCAATAACAGCACAGTTTCCTTCGTAGGAGGTAAGGTGTTCAATTACATTACCATCATTCGCAAGTTCTAGGGCTCCAAATGCAACTGCATTTTCCATGTGTCGATCAAGGCGCTCTTCTAGAACAGTGTATGATGTGTCATCGGCGTTTACAACACCTCTCAAATGTAAATTGGCAAGAACAGATTTCATGGTAATCACCATTTCGCTATGAGGAATAGAAATAGGTAAATTGTTATCAATTTCTTCCTTCACTGCCTGTAAACCTCTACAAAAGTACTTATTAGTCAATGGTCGCTGACAAATAACAACACAGTCATGAAACAGTCCTTTTCTTAGTTTGCCAGAGTCGCCAACTATT